>NW_023045958.1:58956-92356 GCF_011762505.2 Arvicanthis niloticus
AAGGCATAAAGAAAGAGGAGAAGAGAGAAGGCATAAAGGTGCAGAAGATGACCGGAGGGCATCGTGAGAGAGGAGAGGACGGAAGGCATTCAGGGATCAAAGAGAACAGAAGGGTATCCAGAGAGAAGAGAAGACAAAATGGCATCTAGAGAGAGCAGAGAACAGAAAGGCATCTAGAGAGAGGAGAGCAAAGAAGGGCATCCACATAAAATAGTACAGAATGCCATACAGAGAGAGGAGAAGACAGAAGGGCATCTAGATAGAGGAGAGAAAAGTAGGGCATCCAGAAAGAAGAGAGAACAGAAGGGTATCCAGAGAAAAAGAAGACAGAAGCGAATCCAGAGAGAGGAGGGAACAAAAAGGCATTCAGAGAGAGGAGAGAACAGAAGGGCATTGGGAGAGAAGAGAAGACAGGAGGTCATCCAGAGAGAGGAGATGAGAGAAGGGCATCCAGAGAGAGGAAAAGAAAAATAGGGAATGAAGCGAGAGGAGAGAATAGAAGTGCATCCTGAGAGAGGAGACGAAAGAAGGGTATGCAGAAAGAGGAGAGAACAGAAGGGCATCCAGAACATGGAGAGAACAGAAGGGCATCAAGATAGAGGAGATGACAGAAGGCAATCCAGAGAGAGGAGAGGAAAGAAAGACATCCCCAGAGAAGAGAGAACAGAAGCACATCCAGAGAGAAGAGTGAATAGGAGAGAATGCAGAAAGAGGAGAGAACACAAGCCCATCCAGAGACATCTGAAGACTGAAGGACATCAAGAGAGAGAAGAGGACTGAAGGGCAACCGGAGAGAGAAGAAGACCTAAGGGCACCCAGAGAGAGGAGAGGAAAGAATGGAATCCAGTGAGAGGAGAGAACAGAAGGGCATCCAATGTTAGGGGAGAACAGAAGGGAATCCAGATAGAGGAGAAAACAGAAGAGAATGCAGAGAGAGGAGTGAACAGAAGGGCATTTAGAACGAGGAGAGAACAGAAGGGAAGCCGGAGAGAGGAGAGGACAGAAGGGCATCCAGAGAGAGGAGAGTGTAGAAGGGCATCCAGAGATAGGAGAAGACAGAAGGGAATCCAAAGAGAAGAGAGAACAGAAGGTCATTCAGAGAGGAGAAGACAGAAGGGCATCCAGAGAGAGGAGAGAGCAGAAGGGCATCCAGAGAGAGGAGAGGGCAGAAGGGAATCCAAAGAGAGGAGAGAACAGAAGGGAATCCAGGAGAGGAGAGAACAGAAAAGCATCCCGAGAGAGAAGAAGACAGAAGAGCATACAAAGTGAGAACAGAAGGGCATCTGTAGCATGAAAAAGTATAAAGGCCATTTTTTGAAATATGTGTAGATTTTTCACTTTACAGAACGAAGAACTGAAAATAAGATTTCAGGCCTTCACATTGCAGGTGAAGGACAATTGCTGGATTACACTCCTCAAGAAGACAGAAGGGTATCCAGAGAGAGGAGAAGATAGAATGGCATCCAGAGAGAGGAGATGACAGAAGGGAATCCAGAGAGAGGAGAGATAAAAAGGGCACCCAATAAAGGAGAGACCAGAAGGGCATAGAGAGAGAGAGGAGAAGACATAAGGGCATCCGGAGAGAGGAGAGAACAGAAGGGCATTCAGAAAAAGGAGAGAATAGAAGGTCATCAAGAGAGAGGAGAAGACAGAAAGGAATCCAGAGAGAAGAGAGAAGAGAAGGGCATCCAAAGAAAGGAGAAAGTAGAAGGGCATCCAGAGAGAGGAGAAGACAGTAGGGCATCCAGAGAGAGGAGAGAAGAGAAGGGCATCCAGAGAGAGGAGAGCAAAGAAGGGCATCCACATAAAATAGTACAGAAGGCCATACAGAGGGAAGAGAAGACAAAAGGGCATCTAGATAGAGGAGAGAACAGAAGGGCATGCAGAAAGAGGAGAGAACAGAAGGGCATCCATTAAAGGAGAAGACAGAAGCGAATCCAGAGAGAGGAGAGAACAGAAGGGCATTCGGAGAAAGCAGAGAACAGAAGGGTATCAGAAGAGAGAGGAAAAGACAGAAGGTCATCCAGAGAGAGGAGAGAACACAAATGCATCCAGAAAGAGGAGAAGACAGAAGGGCATCCAGAGAGAGGAGAGGACAGAAATGCATCCAGTGAGAGGAGAGAACAGAAGGTCATCCAATGTTAGGGAAAAATAGAAGGGAATCCAGAGAGATGAGAAGACAGTAGGGCATCTGGAGAGAGGAGAGAACAGATGGGCATTGGGAGAGAGAAGACAGAAGGTCATCCAGAGAGAGGAGATGACAGAAGAGCATCCAGAGAGAGGAAAAAATAGGGAATCCAGAAAGAGGAGAGAATAGAAGTGCATCCAGAGAGAGGAGAAGACAGAAGGGCATCCAGAGAGAGGAGAATACCGAAGAGCATTCATAGAGAGGAGAGAACAGAAGGGCATCCAGAAAGAGGAGAGAACAGAAGGGCATCCAGAGATAGGAGAAGACAGGAGGGAATCCATAGAGAGGAGGGAACAGAAGGGCATCCAGAGAGAGGAGAGACCAGAAGGGCATCCGGGGAGAGGAGAATACCGAAAGGCATCCAGAGAGAAGAGAGAACAGAAGGGCATCCAGAAAGAGGAGAGAACAAAAGGCCATCAAGAGAGAGGAGAACACAGAAGGGGATCCAGAGAGAGGAGAGAACAGAAGGGCATCCAGAGAGAGGAGAGAGAAGAAGGGCATCAAGAGAGAGGAGAAGACAGTAGGGCATCTGTAGAGAGGAGAGAACAGAAAGGCATCCAGAGATAGGAGAGAGCACAGGGGCATCCAGAGAGAGGAGAAGACAGTAGGGCATTGAGAATGAGGAGAAACAGAAGGGCATCAAAATATAGGAGAAGACAGAAGGGCATCCAGAGTGATGAGAGCAAAAAAGGAATCCACATAAAATAGTACAGAAGTTAATAGAGAGAGAGGAGAAGACCTAAACACATCTAGATAGAGAAGAGAAAAGAAGTACATGCAGAAAGAGGAGAGAACAGAAGGGCATCCATTAAAGAGAAGACAGAAGCAAATCCAGAGAGAGGAGAGAACAGAAGGGCATTCAGAGAGAGGAGAGAACAGAAGGGCATCAGAAGAGAGAGGAAAAGACAGAAGGTCATCCCGTGAGAGGAGAGAACAGAAATGCATCCAGAATGAGGAGAAGACAGAAGGGCATCCAGAGAGAGGAGAGGACAGAATGGCAGCCAGTGAGAGGAGATCAGACAGGCATCCAATGTTAGGGAAGAATAGAAGGGCATCCAGAGAGAGGAGAAGACAGTAGGGCATCCGGAGAGAAGAGAGAACAGGTGGGCATTGGGAGAGAGGAGAAGACAGAAGGGCATCCAGAGAGTGGAGATGACAGAAGGGCATCTAGAGAGATGAAAAGAAAAATAGGGAATCCAGAAAGAGGAGAGAACAGAAGTGTATCCAGAGAGAGGAGAAGACAGAAGGGCATCCAGAGAGAGGAGAAAACCGAAGAGCATTCATAGAGAGGAGAGAACAGAAGGGCATCCAGAGAGAGGAGAGAACAGAAGGGCATCCAGAGAGAGGAGAGAACAGAAGGGCATCCAGAGATAGGAGAAGACAGGAGGGAATCCATAGAGAGGAGGGAACAGAAGGGCATCCAGAGAGAGGAGAGACCAGAAGGGCATCCAGGGAGAGGAGAATACCGAAAGGCATCCAGAGAGAAGAGAGAACAGAAGGGCATCCAGAAAGAGGAGAGAACAAAAGGGCATCAAGAGAGAGGAGAAGACAGAAGGGGATCCAGAGAGAGGAGAGAACAGAAGGGCATCCAGAGAGAGGAGAGAGAAGAAGGGCATCAAGAGAGAGGAGAAGACAGTAGGGCATCTGTAGAGAGGAGAGAACAGAAAGGCATCCAGAGAGAGGAGAGAGCACAGGGGCATCCAGAGAGAGGAGAAGACAGTAGGGCATTGAGAATGAGGAGAAACAGAAGGGCATCGAAATATAGGAGAAGACAGAAGCGCATCCAGAGAGATGAGAGCAAAAAAGGCATCCACATAAAATAGTACAGAAGTTTATAGAGAGAGAGGAGAGGACCTAAAGGCATCTAGATAGAGAAGAGAACAGAAGTACATGCAGAAAGAGGAGAGAACAGAAGGGCATCCATTAAAGAGAAGACAGAAGCAAATCCAGAGAGAGGAGAGAACAGAAGGGCATTCAGAGAGAGGAGAGAACAGAAGGGCATCGGAAGACAGAGGAAAAGGCAGAAGGTCATCCAGAGGAAGGAGAGAACAGAAATGCATCCAGAAAAAGGAGAAGACAGAAGGTCATCCAGAGAGAGGAGATGACAGAAGGGCATCCAGAGAGAGGAGAGGATAGAATATCATCCAGAGAGAGGAGAAGACAGAAGGGAATCCAGAGATAGGAGAGGACAGAAGGGCATCCAGAGAGATTACAGCCCAGAAGGCCATACAGAGAGAAGAGAAGACAGAAGGGCATCCAAAGACAGGAGAGAACAGAAGGGAATCCAGAGTGAGGAAAAGAAAAATAGGGAATCCAGAAAGCGGAGAGAACAGAAGTGCATCCAGAGAGAGGAGAAGATAGAAGGGCATCCAGAGAGAGGAGAGGATAGAACGGCATTCAAAGAGAGGAAAAGACAGAAGAGAATCTAGAGAGAGGAGAGAAGAGAAGGGCATCCAGAGAGAGGAGAGACCATAAGGGCATCCAGAGAGAGGAGAAGACAGAAGGGAATCCAGAGAGAGGAGAGAACAGAAGGGCATCGGGAGATAGAAGAAGACAGAAGGGCATCCAAAGAGAGGAGAGCAAAGAAGAGCATCCACATATAATAGTACAGAAGGCCATACAGAGAGAGGAGAATACAGAAGGGCATCTAGATAGCGGAGAGAACAGAAGGGCATCCAGAGAGAGGAGAGTGCAGAAAGGCATCCAGAGAGAGGAGAAGACAGAAAGGCATCCAGAAAGAGGAAAATAGAGAAGGCATCCAGATGGATAAGAGGACTGATGGGCATCCTGAGAGAGGTGAGAACAGAAGGCATTCATGGAGAGAAGAGAACAGAAGGGCATCCAGAGTGAAGAGAGGACAGAAGGCCATCTAGAGAGAGCAGAGAACAGAAGGGCATCCAGAAAGAGGAGAAGACAGAAGGGCATCGGGAGATAGGAGAAAACAGAAGGGTATACAGAGAGAGGAGAGCAAAGAAGGGCATCCACATAAAATAGTAGTCAATGCCATAGAGAGAGAGGAGAAGAAAGAAGGGCATCTAGATAGAAAAGAGAACAGTAGATCATCCAGAAAAAGGAGAGAACAGAAGGGCATCCAGAGAAGGAGAAGACAGAAGCGAACCCAGAGACAGGAGAGAACAGAAGGGCATTCCGAGAGAGGAGAGAACAGAAGGGCATTGGGAGAGAAGAGAAGACAGAAGGTCATCCAGAGGAAGGAGAGCAAAGAAGGGCATCCACATAAAATACTACAGAAGGCCATACAGAGAGAGGAGAAGACAGAAGGTCATCCAGAGAGAGGAACAGAAAATAGGGAATCCAGAGAGAGGAGAGAACAGAAGGGCATCCAGAGAGAGGAGAGACCAGAAGGGCATCCAGAGAGAGGAAAAGACAGAAGGGAATCCGGAGATAGGAGAAAACAGAAGAGCATCCTGAAAGAGTACAGAACAGAAGGTCATCAAGAGAGACAAGAAGACAGAAGGGAAGCCAGAGAGAGGAAAGAACAGAATGACATCCAGACAGAGGAGAGAGTAGAAGGGTATCCAGAGAGAGGAGAAGACAGTAGGGCATCCGGAGAGAGGAGAGAACAGAAGGTCATCCAGAGAGAGGCAAAGACAGAAGGGCATCCAGAAAGAGAAGAATACAGAAGGGCATCGGGAGATAGGAGAAGACAGAAGGGAAGCCAGAGAGACGAGAGAACAGAAGGGCATCCACATAAAATAGTACAGAAGGCCATACAGAGAGAGGAGAATACAGAAGGGCATCTAGATAGAGGAGAGAACAGAAGGGCATCCGGAGAGAGGAGAGAACAGAAGGGCGTCCAGAAAGAGGAGAGCGCAGAAAGGCATCCAGAGTAAGGAGAAGACAGAAAGGCATCCACAAAGATGAAAAAAGAGAAGGCATCCAGATGGAGAAGAGGACCAATGAGCATCATGAGAGAGGAGAGTATACAAGGCATTCAGTGAGAGAAGAGAACAGAAGGGCATCCAGAGAGAAGAGAGGACAGAAGGGCATCTAGAGAGAGCAGAGAACAGAAGGACATCCAGAAAGAGGAGAGGACAGAAGGGCATCGGCAGATAGGAGAAGACAGAAGGTCATCCAGAGAGAGGAGATAACAGAAGGGAATCCAGAGTGAGGAAAAGAAAATTAGGGAATCCAGAAAGAGGAGAGAACAGAAGTGCATCCAGAGAGAGGAGAAGACAAAAGGGCATCCACAGAGAGGAGAGGATAGAACGGCATCCAGAGAGAGGACAAGAAAGAAGGGAATCCAGAGAGAGGAGAGAACAGAAGGGCATCCAGAGAGAGGAGAAGACAGAAGGGCATCCGGAGAGAGGAGAGAACAGAAGAGCATACAGAAAGAGGAGAGAACAGAAGTCCATCCAGAGAGAGGAGAAGACAAAAGGGCATCCAGAGAGAGGAGAGGATAGAACGGCATCCAGAGAGAGGACAAGACAGAAGGGAATCCAGAGAGAGGAAAGAACAGAAGGGCATCCAGAGAGAGGAGAGAATAGAAGGGCATCCAGAGAGAGGGGAGGATAGAACGGCATCCAGAGAGAGCAAAAGACAGAAGGGAATCCAGAGAGAGGAGAGAACAGAAGGGCATCCAGAGAGAGGAGAGACCATAAGGGCATCCAGAGAGAGGAGAAGACAGAAGGGAATCCGGAGAGAGGAGAGAACAGAAGATCATCCAGAAAGAGTAGAGAACAGAAGTTCATCAAGAGAGACGAGAAGTCAGAAGGGCATCCAGAGAGAGGAGAGAACAGAAGGGCATCCAGAGAAAGCAGAGAGCAGAAGTTCATCCAGAGAGAGGCGAAGACAGAAGGGCATCCAGGAAGAGAAGAATACAGAAGGGCATCGGGAGATAGGAGAAGACAGAAAGGAAGCCAGAGAGACGAGGGGACAAAAGGGCATCCAGAGAGAGGAGAGAACAGAAGGTCATCAAGAGAGAGGAGAAGACAGAAGGGAATCCAGAGAGAGGAGAAGACAGAAGGGCATCGGGAGATAGGAGAAGACAGAATTGCATCCAGAGAGAGGAGAGCAAAGAAGGGCATCCACATAAAATAGTACAGAAAGCCATACAGAGAGAGGAGAAAACAGAAGGGAATCTAAAGAGAGGATAGATCAGAAGGGCAATCAGAGAGTGGAGAAGACAGAAGGGCCTCCAGAGAGGAGAGGACAGAAGGGCATCTCTAAAGAGAAGAGAACAGAAGGGCATCCAGGTAGAGGAAAGAACAGAAGGGCATCCAGAGAGAAGAGGACAAAAGGGCATCCAGAGAGAGGAGAGAACAGAAGGGCATCCAGATTAGGAGAAGATAGAAGTGAATCTAGAGAGAGGAGAGAACAGAAGGGATTTCGGAGAGAGGAGGGAACAGATGGGCATCAGGAGAGAGGAGAAAACAAAAGGTCATCCACAATGAGGAGATTACAGAAGGGCATCCAGAGAGAGGAAAAAAAAATATGGAATACAGAAAGAGGAGAGAACAGAAGTGCATCCAGAGAGAGGAGAAGACAGAAGGGCATCCAGAGAGATGATAAGATATAATGGCATCCAAAGAGAGGAAAAGACAGAAGGGAATCCAGAGAGAGAAGAGAACAGAAGGGAAGCCAGAGATAGGAGAGAACAGAAGGGCATCCAGAGAGAGGAGAGAGTAGAAGGGCATCCAGAGAGAGGAGAGGATAGAACGGCATCCAGAGAGAGGAAAGGACAGAAGGGAATCAAGAGAGATGAGAGAACAGAAGGGCATCCAGAGAGAGGCGAGACCATAAGGGCATCCAGAGAGAGGAGAAGACAGAAGGGAATCCGGAGAGAAGAGAGAACAGAAGATCATCCAGAAAGAGTAGAGAACAGAAGTTCACCAAGAGAGATGAGAAGTCAGAAGTGAAGCCAGAGAGAGGAGAGAACAGAAGGGCCTCCAGAGAGAGGAGAGAGTAGAAGGGTATCCAGAGAGAGGAGAAGACAGTAGGGCATCCGGAGAGAGGAGAGAACAGAAGGGCATCCAGAGTAGGAGAAGATAGAAGTGAATCTAGATAGAGGAGAGAACAGAAGGGCATCCAGAGTAGGAGAAGATAAAAGTGAATCTAGAGAGAGGAGAGAACAGAAGGTCATCCAGAGAGAGTAGAGGATAGAAGGTCATCCAGAGAGAGGAGAAGACAGAAGGGAATTCAGAGAGTGGAGAGAACAGAAGGGCATCCAGAGAGAGGAGAATGTAGAAGGGCATCCAGAGAGAGGAGAAGAAAGTAGGGCTTCCGGAGAGATGAGAGAACAGATCGGAATCGGAAGAGAGGAGAAGACAGAAGGTCATCCAGAGAGAGGAGATGACAGAAGGGCATCAAGAGAGAGGAAAAGAAAAATAGGGAATCCAGAAAGAGGATAGAACAGAAGTCCATCCAGAGAGAGGAGAAGACAGAAGGGCATCCAGAGAGAGGAAAAGAATATAGGAAATTCAGAAAGAGGAGAGAACAGAAGTGCATCCAGAGAGAGGAGAAGACAGAAAGGCATCCAGAGAGAAAAGCGGTCAGAAGGGCATTGAGAGAAAGAGGAGAAGACCGAAGGACAATAGGAGAGAGGAGAAAACAGAAAGACATCCAGAAAAAGCAGAGAACAGAAGGGCATCCAGAGAGAGGAGATTGTAGAACTGCATCCAGAGAGAGGAAAAGACAGTAGGGCATGCGGAGAGAGGAGAGAGCAGTTGGGAATTGGGAGAGAGAGGAAGACAGAAGGTCATCCAGAGAGAGGAGATGACAGAAATCCATTAAAAGAGAGATTAAAAGAAAAAATAGGGAATCCAGAAAAAGGAGAGAACATAAGTGCATCAAGAGAGAGGAGAAGACAGAAGGACATCCAGAGAGAGGAGAGGATAGAAAGGCATCCAGAGAAAGGAAAGGACAGAAGGGAATCCAGAGAAAGGAGAGAAGAGAAGGGCATCCAGAGAGAGGAGAGACCAGAAAGTCATACAGATAGAGAAGACAGAAGATCATCTAGTTAGAGGAGAGAACAGAAGGGCATCCAGAAAGAGGAGAGAACAGATGGGCATCCAGAGAAGGAGAAGACAGAAGCGAATCCAGAGAGAGGAGAGAACAGAAGTGCATTCAGAGAGAGGAGAGAACAGAAGGGAATCAGGAGAGAGGAGAAGACAGAAAGTCATCCAGAGGGAGGAGATGTCAGAAGGGCATCCATAGAAAGGAAAATACAGAATGGCATCTGGAGAGAGGAGAGAACAGAAGAGCATCCAGAAGAGGAGAGAAGAGAAGGTCATCAAGAGAGAGGAGGACACAGAAGGGAAGCCAGAGACAGTAGGGAACAGAAGGTCATCCAGAGAGAGGGGAAGACAGAAGGGAATCCAGAGAGAGGAGAGAAAAAAAGGGCATCCAGAACGAGAAGAGACCAGAAGGGCGTTGAGAGAGAGAGGAGAAGACAGAAGGGCATCCGGAGAGAGGATAAAAGAGAAGGGCATCCAGAAACAGGAGAGAATAGAAGGGCATCCAGAGAGAGGAGAATACAGTAGGGCATCAGGAGTGAGGAGAGAACAGTTGGGAATCGGGAGAGAGGAGAAGACTGAAGATCATCCAGAAAGAGGAGGTGATAGAATCCCATTAAGAATGAGGAAAATAAAAATTAGGAATTCAGAAAGAGGAAAGAACAGAAGTGCATCCAGAGAGAGGAGAAGACAGAAGGGCATCCAGAGAGAAAAGAGGATAGAATGGCATCCAGAGAGAGGAGAAGACAGAAGGGAATCCAAAGAGAGTAGAGAAGAGAAAGGCATCCAGAGAGAGGAGTGACCAGAAGGGCATCCATAGAGAGGAGAAGACAGAAGGGCATCTAGAGAGAGGAGAAGACAGAAGGGCATCCAGATAGAGGAGAAGACAGAAGGCCATCTGGAGATAGGAGAAGAAAGAAGGGCATCCAGAAAGAGGAAAGCAAAGAAGGGCATTCACATAAAATAGTACAGAAGGCCATACAGAGAGAGGAGAAGACAGAAAGGAATCCAAAGAGAGGAGAGAACAGAAGGGCATTCGAAGAAAGGAGAGAACAGAAGGGCATCCAGAGTGAGGAGAGTACAGAAGGCCTTCCAGAGAGAGGAGAAGACAGTAGGGCATCCAGAAAGAAAAGAAGACAGAAGGGAATCCAGAGAGATTAGAGAATAGAATGGCATCCAGAAAGAGGAGAAAACAGAAGGGCATCAAGAGAGAGGAAAAGACAGAAGGGAATCCAGAGAGATTGGAGAATAGAAGGGCATCCAGAGAGAGGAGAAGGCAATAGGGCATCCAGAGATAGGAGAAAACAGATTGGCATCCAGAGAGAGAAGACAGAAGGGCATCTGGAGAGTGGAGATGACAGAATGGCATCCAGAGGAAGGAAAAGAAAAATAAGGAATCCAGAAAGAGGAGAGAACAGAAGTGCATTCAGAGAGAGGAGAGGACAGAAGGGTATCCAGAGAGAGCAAAGGAAAGAACGGCATCCTGAGAGAGGAGAAGACAGAAGGGAATCCAGAGAGAGGAGAGAAAAAAATGCATCTATAATGAGGAGAGACAAGAAGGGCATAGAGAGAGAGAGGAGAAGAAAGAAGGGCATCCGGAGAGAGGAGAGAACAGAAAGGCATCCAGAATAAGGAGAGAACAGAAGGTCATCAAGAGAGAGGAGGAGACAGAAGGGAATCCAGAGAGAAGAGAGAACAGAAGGGCATCCAGAGAGAGGAGAGAGTAGAAGGGCATCCAGTGAGAGGAGAAAACCGAAGGGCATTCAGAGAGAGGAGAGAACAGAAGGGCATCCAGAGAGAGGAGAGAGCAGAAGGGCATCCAGAGATAGGAGAAAACAGAAGGGCATCCAGAGAGAAGAGAGCAAAAAAGGCATCCACAAAAATAGTACAGAAGATTATACAGAAAGAGGAGAAAGTTCAATGGCATCTATATAGAAGAGAGAACAGAAGGGCAAGCAGAAAGAGGAGAGAACAGAAGTGCATCCATTAAAGGAGAAGACAGAAGTGAATCCAGAGAGAGGAGAGAACAGAAGGGCATCGGAAGAGAGAGGAAAAGACAGAAGGTCATTCAGAGAGAGGAGAGAACAGAAATGCTCCCAGAAAGAGGAGGAGACAGAAGGGCATCCAGAGAGAGGAAAGCACAGAATGGCATCCAGTGAGAAGAGAGAACAGAAGGGCATCCAATGTTAGGGGAGACTAGAAAGGCATCCAGAGAGAGGAGAATTCAGTAGGGCATCCTGAGGAGGAGAGAACAAATGTGCATCGGGAGAGAGGAGAAGACAGAAGGGCATCCAGTGAGAGGAGATGACAGAAGGACATCCAGAGAGAGGAAAAGAAAAATAGGGAATTCAGAAAGAGTAGAGAACAGAAGAGCATCCCGAGAGGAGAAGACAGAAGGGCATTCAGAGAGAGGAGATGATAGAACAGTATCCAGAGAGAGGAGAAGACAGAAGGGAATTGAGAGAGAAGAGAACAGAAGTGAATTCAGACGAGGAGAGAAGAGGAGGGCATTCGGAGAGAGGAGAAAACCGATGGGCATCGGTAGTGAGCAGAAGACAGAAGGTCATCCAGAGAGAGGAAAAGAAAAATAGGGAATCCAGAAAGAGGAGAGAACAGAAGTGCATCCCTAGAGAGGAGAAGACAGAATGGCATCCATAGAGAGAAGAGGATAGAAGAGCATCCAGAGAGAGGAGAAGACAGAAGAAAATCCAGAGAGAGGAGGGAACAGAAGGGCATCCAGAGATAGGAGAGCCCAGAAGGCCATACAGAAGGAAGAGAAGACAGAAGGGCATCCAAAGAGAGGAGAGAACAGAGGGGCATCCAGAGAGAGGAAAAGAAAAATAGGGAATCCAGAAAGAGGAGAGAACCGAAGTGCATCCAGAGAGAGGAGAAGACAGAAGGGCATCCAGAGAAAGGAGAGGTTAGAACGGCATTCAGAGAGAGAAGAAGACAGAAGGGTATCCAAAGAGGAGAGAAAAAAGGGCATCCAGAGAGAGGAGAGCCTAGAAGGGCATTGAGAGAGAGAGGATAAGATAGAAGGGCATCCGGAGAGAGGAGAGAATAGAAAGGCATCCAGAAAGAGGAGAGAACAGAAAGTCATCAATAGAGAGGAGAGAGTAGAAGGGCATCCAGAGAGAGGAGAGACCAGAAGTGCATCCAGGGAGAGGAGCAGACAGAAGGGCATCCGGGGATAGGAGAGAACAGAATGGCATCCATAAAGAGGAGAAAACAGAAGGGCATCAAGAGAGAGGAGAAGACAGAAGGGAATCCAGAGAGATTAGAGAATAGAAAGACATCCAGAGAGAGGACAAGACAGTAGGGCATCCGGAGAGAGGAGAGAACAGATGGGCATCCAGAAAGAGGAGAAGACAGAAGGGCATCTGGAGATAGGAGATGACAGAAGGGAATCCAGAGAAAGGAAAAGAAATATAAGGAATGCATAGAGTGGAGAGAACAGAAGTGCATCCTGAGAGAGGAGGTGACAGATGTGTATGAAGAAAAAGGGGAGAATGGAATCCAGAAAGTGGAGAGAACAGAGAGAGGAGAGAGTAGAAGGGCATCAAGAGAGAATAGAAGACAGTAGGGCATCAATAAAGAGGAGAGAACAGAAGGGATCCAGAGAGAAGAGAGAACAGAAAGCCATCCAGAGAGTGGAGAAGACAGAAGGGCATCCATGGAGAGGATGAATCCAGATAGAGGAGCGAACAAAAGCTCATCCAGAAAAAGGAGAGAGTAGAAGGGCATCCAGAGAGAGCAGAAGATAGAAGGGAATCTACATAGCGGAGACAACAGAAGGGCACCCAGAGAGAGGAGAGAGCAGAAGGGCATCCAGAGAGAGAAGAAGACAGCAAGACATCTGGAGAGAGGAGAGAATAGAAGGGCATCTAGAGAGAGGATAGTTCTCCAGCCGACTTTGGGGCCAATAATGGGAGGGGTTCCCTAGTCTACACTGGCTCCCAGGGCAAGAGCACAAAGATCCATCTCCAGAGAGGGCCATGAAGGCTGGGTTCCAAGTGAAGAGCTGGAATTAACAATGTCTTCTTCTTGGTTTATTATGACCCAAGTAAAATTATAAATCTGGTATGGGGAATGCTGTGGTTTGATACTCACATTTGGATAAATCTGAAGTCTGAGCAGGAGGAGCAGGAGGAGCAAGGCAACTGGATGCATTTTTCTGAAAGGAAGCACAGTTAAGAACCATTCTCAGGGGGTATCCCTGGGGTAGAGCTAGCCAACTTCACCAATCTTTCTGATAGCCATCTGGCGTTTTGTTCCTTGGAATCATATATACACATGTGTCCTTTTCCCCAGATAAGGACTATATAAGGACTATTCCACTTATATGTCAATGGATCTTTCCACATGACTTTGGCATAGGTGTCTGCTGTAGTAGAGTGCCAGAATCTGTCTGCTGCAGACTTTCCTTTTTCATCAAGGGTCAAAAACTTGAGAACGAATAGTGCATGATTTAACAAGATTTTATGATTCCTCTTTTGGGGGTATAAAATGCCCCTTGAATGTTGTAATATTAAGAGCATGTTCTTTAAGGTCTGATGTGCCCTTTCTAAAATGCCCTGTCCTTGGAGTTTATATGGGATACCAGTAACATGTTTAATATTAAGCCGGGCACAGAACTGTTTGAAGGAGGCGCTGCTATATCCAGGGTTGTTATCAGTCTTAATTATCTTAGGTTTTGGCATAAAGGCAAGGCAAAAAAAAATCACATGACTAATAATATTTTTGGTAGCCTCACCATATTGTAGTGAGGTGCAAAGAAAACCACTGAAGGTATCAATAGAAACATGTATATATTTAAGCTTACCTAAAGGGGCAAAATGTATAACATCCATTTGCCATATCTCTCCTGGGGTGAGGCCATGAGGGTTCACCCCCAAATGTAACTCAGGTAGGAGGGTGAGACATACCTGGCACTGACACACTATCTGGTGTGCCTGTTCTCTGGTAATAGAGAACATCTGTCGGAGGGTCTGGGCATTTAGATGATGTAATTGGTGGGCCTTTTGTGCCTGTTGTACAGGATCAGAAGGCAGGGCCAAGGTCGCCAAGGTAAATGGAGACCCTCGGGTGGCCCTATCAATGAGGTCATTTCCCTCGCTTAGGGGTCCAGGAAGACCAGAGTGGGTGCATATGTGACCCACAAAGAATGGATGGGATCTAGCTAAAATTATCTCCTGAAGCTCAGAAATGAAGAAGGAAGCATTGGTAGACGGCCTTGTAAAGGGAACAATCTCTAACAGAGGCACTGATTGAGCCACATGTGCACTGTCAGTAAAAATATTAAATGCACAATCTGGGAAAGTCTTAAAGACTTGAATAACAGCAACCAAGTCTACCAACTGTGCTGAAGAAAATTTGGTCTGAAACTTAGAGACCTGTCCACCTATATTAAAGGCTGCAACCCCAGAGGAGGATCCATCTGTAAAAATCAGTGGTGCTTGAGGAATGGGGATGTTCTTAGTCACTTTAGAGAAGACCACAGCTTGGTGTTCAAGGAACTGGATAAGTTTGTCAGAGGGAGAGTGGTTATCTATCTTTTCCTGAAATGAAATACAGTTATTAGCCCATTCATCTGAGGTCTGAAGTAGCAACCGAACTTGAGCGGCATCATAGGGAATGCTGACAAGGTCAGGGTCTCTACCAAAGAGCTTCAGGGAGGTCTCTCTTCCCATCCTTATGATCTGTGCCACCAAGGCAGGATAAACAGGTAGCACTTTAGGAGGGGTGGCGGGAAAATGAAGCCAATATAAAGGTTTAGTCTGTTACAAAAATCCCATGGGGGCAAACATGGTAGGAAGAACCAATAGCCATAAGGGGGAGGTTGGAGAATAATAGGTAACAGTCTGTTGTTGAATGGCTTTCTCCATGAGCTTAAGGGCGGAGGTGGCCTCAGGGGTTAAGGCACAGGGGGTGGGGGGTGGAGGGGTCAGAATCTCCTCGAAGAATATCAAATAGAGGCTTAAGTTCTCCAGTTGTTGATTTTAGATAGGGTTGCAACCAATTTATGTCTCCCAAGAGACGTTGAATAAATGTAGGGGCTGTAGCTGGACCTTCTTGGGGGCAATCTGCAGCCCGAAGCCTTGGAGGGCAGTTACCATCTCCTGGCCCACCCTGGGCAAGGTGGTCTCGTCAGGGCTAGCCAGAAGAATGTCATCCATATAATGGACAATATATAACTCAGGGTATTTAAGATGAAAAGGGTCAATGACCTGAGCCACAAACTTTTTTTGGGGGGACTATTGGCCCTGCCTTGAGGCAGGACCCTCCACTGAATTCATGGAGATGGCCCAATGCAATTAACAACAGGAAGGCTATAGGCAAAACATTTACAATCCTCTGGGTGTAATAGGATGCAGAAAAAACAATCTTTCAAATCAATAACCATCTTATTGTAACTCTTAGGTATTGCCACGGGGGAGGGGAGGCCAAGCTGGAGGGCTCCCATTGGGACCATAGTCTTATTAATTTCTCTGAGGTCCTGGAGCAGTCTCCATTTGCCCCCTTTCTTTTATATCACAAAATGTGTGTATTACAAGGGGAGATGGAGGGTTCAATGTGGCCAGCATCTAATTGTTCCTGCACCAACTACATGGCCGCTAAAAGTTTATTTTGAGGGAGGTTTTTATTATTATTTTATTATTTATTGGTTAACCCAGACAGGGGAATCTGACTTCAAGGTCATCTTAATATGTCTTGCGTGCAGGAGGAGCAATGGTCCTTAAGAAAAATTTGAATCATAACCTAGTCCTGAGCATGAGGTCTTTGGTGTAACAGCAATTGGGGTGGGGATCCCTTGGTTGCACCTGCCCAAGCCTTGTCCAGGGATGAACCTCTGGTCCAGCATCTGGTGGGTAACAACTGCAGAGGGGCTAAACATAAGAACTCCCATTTGACTCAATATATCTAGACCCCATAAGTTTATAGGGAGGCCAGGTACAATGAATGGTATGTCCAGTATTACCCTCAGGATCCTCTCAAGTGAGCAACTGGGAGCTTTGAAGGGTGTTAGTAGACTGACCAATGCCTTGAAGGTGAGTTAAAGAAGGCTGACAGGGCCAAGAGGAGGGCAAATAGGCCTGTGAAAAAACTCTGGAGTCCGCTCCTGAGTCAAGTATGCCCTCAAAGTTTTTGCCATCAAGTTTCAGTTTTAATTGTGGGCACTCTTGTGAGAGTCTTCAGACCCAATAGAAATCAGAAAAGTCAGGGGTGGAAGCACCCCGGGATGGGCCCAAGGAAGGTGAGGAAGTGTCTACTGGAAGGGGAAAGGCCTGTGCAAGGTACTGTACCTGGCGAATGTGAAGGGGCCCTCTAGAACTAGTGGCCAATACTTTAATTTCTCCAGAGTAATCGTTATCAACAATTGAAGGGAAAATGGTAATGCCTTGGAGTGTGGCAGATGCTCTGCCCAAGATAAGATAATAAGTCTGGGGTGGGAGAGGCCCAAAGACACCATTAGGGATCATCTGAACTCCTCCTCCAGCTTCTAATATTGTATTGGAGGAGGCGCAGAGGTCTAATCCTGCACTCCCTGGGGTAGCCCTACAGAGGGCTGTGGCTGCTTTGGGAGCTGTTGATGGAAGATTTGATGTGGCCCTGCCTGGCTGTTTCCCGAGGCTGACAGGAAGGAGACTGGCTAAGGGGTCTGGGTCTGGCTCTACATCCTGTTTTCCTGAAGGGGAGGGAGGGATTGGCCAAAATATCAGTTTTGGAAAGGCAGGCAGTAGCCCAATATTTGCCTAGCCTGCAGCGAGGGCAAGGGGTCATTGGAAGTGAACGCTCTCCCTTCCATTGAGGTGGGGGCTGAGCCATGGGGTTACCCTGAGGGCACTGTTTAGCAAAATGGCCCAGGTGACCACATCTAAAACAGGTAGATACGTTTGCCCCACCACTAGTAGCTGTAGTGGCCACTCCCACAGCCAGATTGATGGCTTTTGAGACCTTCTGGGCAAAGGGATCTACATCCTTGCAGATATGAATCATTTCATCCAAATCTTTATTTTTATATTTCCCTCAAAGGTCAGTCCTACAGGCAGAGTTAGCATTTTCATAAGCAAGCTGCTGAAGAAGTTTATTGTCTCCCTGGCCAGGTTCCAAGGATCTCTCAGCTGCCTCCAGGAGGTGGGCTACAAATTCTGAAAATTCTTCTTGATTGCCCTGAATTATCTTGGTCAAGGGGGAAAGGACAGAGCCTTTCATGGGAATGGCTCTGCAGGAACTCATAGCTGCTGAGGAAGACTGAGCAAGGAGACCCAGAGAAAATTTTTGCTGTATTTGGTTAGAGGCATATTTCCCTCAACCTAGGAGTTTATCAAGTGTCCATTTATTGGAGGGTGAGCATGAGATTGAGAGATTGACTTGTGCCTGAGACCTGCAATGATCTGCCCAATCAGCCTGCCAGGAAAGAAATTGTGCCTGAGTTAATATGGCCTGGGCAACTGTCAACCACTCATTGGGTGTTAAATATCCACCTGCCCCAAGGCTTTCAAGAAGGGAAAGGGTGAAGGGAGCATTGGGCCCATAATTCCTAATAGCCGAATTTAATTTTTCTAACTGTTTAAAGTGGAGTTTTTTTAAAGATTGTAGGATTCTCCATAGGGCACAAGTTTTCATTTTCTGTCACGGCTCTGCCCACATCCCTGCTTCCACCTTCTGGCTCTGTTTCATCCTCATCTCCAGAAGACGGCCTCTGTCCCCAATTGGGGGCAAGAAGGCTGGGAAGGTTTATGAGAGGACCATGAAGAGGAAGGGGGCATGGGACATGAGGAGGAAGAAGGAGCAGCAGGCATGTGGCTGTGTGAAAGCTGAGCACTAGACCAGGAAGGGGGAGGGAGTGGTGGGGTATGTGAGGAGCTAGAATCAGGAGCCGAAGGTGTCTGAGGAAGGATACCCTGAGAGCGAGTGACAGGGAAAACCATACATTGAGAGTCCTGCGCAGGGGAGGAGGAACAAAGGGCTGAGCACTGTGAAATTTGCTCCTGAAGGTGAAGGATATCTGCCAATTCATGGACCTGAGAAGAAAGGCAGGTCTTCATATCAGAGAGAGAAACAGGCAGGGTAGCAGGGAAAGTCAAAACCGCAGATGTGAAAACTGATGTGGAGACCTAGGGAACTGGCATTAGCGTGAGAAAAGTTGTAGTGCCAGAATCCAAAGGCTCTGATTCAGAAGTGTCTAATGCCACTGGAAGTGCGGGGGGCAGGGTGCGCTGAGGCTGCGACTGGAGGTGTGAGGGCAGAGACAAAGCAAGTCGAGCAGGAAGGGGGCAAGTGCTGTATATCAGCTGCGACAGCGTGGGAGATGGAGGTGGACGTGGCGGGAACTCCAAGAGGCTGGGGAAGGCGAGCATAGAGGCGGTTGCTTCTGAAGAACAGGATTACAGTAGGAAGTTTGAGAATGAGAGATGTAAGGGTTGCCAGTGGCTAAAGGCACATACTGTGTGGGCAAAGGAGCAGTGGAAACAGAACTATGACAATGGCATACAGGCGAGGCCGGGGTTGAGGAATCCAAAGCTGACAAATCAGGATAAATATGAGGAGAATCAGACGAGTAGGGAAGCTGAGACTCATGAGGCATATCAATAAGTGTAAAAGGAACAGAAGCCTGAGATGTCAGGCAGGAGAAACCTGCAGAGCCAGGACGCAATTGTGATAAGCAGTATTCTGGGACCGACAAGAGCTGGCGTTTACCTGAGTTTCTGTCAGCATCCTCAATAATGTCCCTAATAATACCCCAAAATGAGAAAATTTTTGGATTAACTGCACCGTCACCTTCACATTTAATTTTTATTTAGTTCACGATCTAACTTTTGCCACTTCTTAGGGTGTATGATAGGACCATCAATCATGAACCAAGGACACTGTTCAACAATAAACACAAAGAAACTTATAAGATCTTTTTCCTTAACCCTAATTCCTCTCTCTCTCTCTCTGGGACTTTGTTTGAGGTCCTTTATGAAGGATGCCTCCTTCGACAGTGAATGGCCCATTCTTATGGGACGAAATGAAAATGAAGCTTACCCCAAGAAAAGCAGGTCACAGGCTATGATCCTGTCTTACTCAATCGTGCTTTAAGTCTATAAGTCTATCTGTAACTGTCAAGCCGAACCTTGTGGTTGCTAGGGAGATGAAGCTGCAGGGGACATAACTATCAAGCAGGACCTTGTGGTTGCCAGGGAGATGAAACTGCAGGGGGCATTGTGCAGGTGGGGAGAGGTAAGGGTAAGGGTAAGAAGTGAGGTTCCTGGCTTCTGAAAGTACACAACATAAATGTCCTTCCCACTGTCAACCACAGAGACCTCCTTCCCACTGTCCAGCACAGGGAGGTCCTCTCTACTGTCCATCAAAGTGATGTCCTTTCCACTGTCCACCACAGGGACATTCTCCCCACTTTCCACAACAGGGATGTTCTTTCCACTGTCCACCACAGGGACATCCTCCCCAGTGCACACCACAGGAACATACTAGCCACTGTCCACAACAGGGACGTCCTACCCATGTCTACCACAGGGAGGTCCTCTCAAATCTCCACTACAGGTAGGTCCTCTCCACTGTCCACCACAGGGACATCAAATCAACTGTCCACCACAGAAATATACTCCCCACTGTCCACAACAGTGATGTCCTTCCCACTGTACACCACAGAGACGTTCTACCCACTACCCTCCACAGGGACATCCTACCCACTGTCTACCACAGGGATGTCCTTCCCACTGTCCACCAAAGTGATGTTCTTCCTACTGTCCACCAAAGGTACATCTTTCAAATGTCCACTACAGAGACATCCTCCCCACTGTCCATCACAGGGACATCCTCCCCACTGACCACAACAAGGATGTCCTTCATACAGTCCACCATAGAGAATTAATCATTGTTGTCCACCAAAGGGACGTCCTTCCCACTGTCCACCACAGCGACATCCTCCAAATTGTCCACCAGAGTGACATCCTTTTCACCGTTCACCACTGAGACTTCTTACACTCTTTGCACAACAGGGATATTTTCCTGTGCACAACAGGGATATCCTCACCACTGTGCACCACAGGGATATCCTCCTTTGCACACCAGGGATGTCAGCTACACCCTCCACCCAGAGTTATCCTCTGCACACTCTATGACAGGGACATCCTCCCCACTATCCACCAAAGAAATGTCTTTTCCATTATTCACCACAGGAATGTCATCCCAAATGTCCAACACAGGAAAGTCCTCTTGACTGTCCACCACAGGGATGTCCTTCCCCCTGTCTGCCACAGGGATGTCCTCCCCATTGTCCACAACAGGGATCTTCTTTCTACTGTTTACCACAAGGAGGTCCTTCTCGATATCGACAACAGGGACGTCCTCCCCAGTGTCCACCACAGGACCATACTACACACTGTCTACCACAGGGATGTACTACCCACTGTCTACAACAAAGAGGTCCTCTCTACGGTCCACCACAGGGACGTCATTTCAACGGTCCACCACAGAAATATTCTTTCCACTGTCCACAACACGGACCTCCTTCCCAATGTCCACCACAGGGAGGTCCTCTCTACTGTACATCAAAGAGATGTCCTTTCCAGAATCCACCAGAGGGACATGCTTCCCACTGTCCACAAAGATGTGTCCTCCCTACTGTCCACCACAGTTAGGCCCTGCCAACTGTCAACCACAGGGACTTTTTTTCCACGGTCCACCAAACTGATGCCCTTCCCACTGTCCACCACAGGGATATGCTCCTGTGTACTACAAGGACATCCTTACCACTGTCCACAACATGGTTGTCCTCAACAATATGCACTACAGGGAAGTCCTCACTGCTGTCCACCATATGAATATCCTCTGCACTGTAAACCACAGGGACATCCTACCCACTGTCCACCACAGGCATGTCCTCCCCTATGTCCACCACAGGGACATCCTTCTGTCTGTCCACCACAATGTTGTCCTCTCCACTGTCCTCCAAAGGGACGTCCTTCCCACTGTTGACCACAAGGACGTTATTTCAACTGTCCAACGAAGGAAAGACCTCTTCACTGTCCACCACAGGAATGTCCTTCCAACTGTACACCACAGGGACATCCTCCTATGCACAACAGGGATGTTTTTACCACTGTCAAACACAGAGATGTCTTCTGCACTCCCCACTACAAGGACATCCTTTTCACTGTCCACCAAAGAGGCATTCTCTTGTGCACCACAGGAGCATTGTCCTTACTGTCCACAAGGCCGTCATTTACACTGTCCACCACAGGGAAATCCTCTCAACTCTCCAACACAGGGACATCCTCTCAACTGTCCACAACACGGATGTCCTCTCAACTATCAAACACAGCGAAGTAATTTCCACTATAAACAACAGGGACATGCTCCCCATTGTGCACCACAGGGACATCCACCTGTGCACAACAGGGATATCCTAACCACTGTCTACCACAGGGATGTCCTCCCCACTGTCTACAACAGGGATGTCCTTCCCATTGTACACCACATGGACATCCTCTAGTTGTCCAAAAAAAGAACTTCATTCCAACAGTTAACCACAGGGACATCTTCCTAACTGTCCACCACTGTTGGGCCAAAAAGGAGGTCTAATCTCCATTCCACCTCCACCCTTCAGTACAGGTGGAGGGAGCGAACAGGCCCTAGAGAGATTTACATACTAATGAGGTACCTGAAGGCCAGAGGTGGAGCCGATTAAACATTCCTCTCCAGCCCCTCCTCCTTCTCCCCTCCCCTTTTAACTCAAGTTGATCCTGGGTTTGGGGGGTATGCATCCAGATCCATCTATGATCTGCCATGTGAATAAACTGGTTTTGGAAACCCAAGGGCTTCCTCATGTGTTGGGGCTGTGCTGCTATGAGGAACCGTGAGGAGCCAGGATGAGGCTTTTAGTTAATGAACAGCCGGGCCCAACTTCCAGCTGGAGGAACCCAGAGCATTCCCAGCCGAGTACCCACACCACAGCATGGCAGGAGGAACCGTGGGATCCCCAAGCCTTTTTTCCCCCACACACCACAAAAATATGTTCCCCACTATCCACTACAGAAACATCCATCCCACTGTACACAACAGAGATATACTCCCCACCTTCCTCCAAAAGGATGTTCATCCCAATGTTCACAACAGAAATGTCCTACACATGGTTCACCACAGGGATATCCTCCCAACTCCCCACCACAAGGAGTTCCTCCCCACCGTCCACCACAGGGACCTTCTTCCCACTGTCCACCAAAGGGACATCCTTCCTACTATCCACAACACAGACATTTTCCCCACTGTCCACCACATGGACATCCTTCCCACTGCCACCACAGGGATGTCCTACCCCACAGTCCACCAGAGTGTGGTCCTCCCCACTGTCCACCACAAGGACATCCTCCTGTGCACAAGAGGGCTGTCCTCACCATTGTGCAGCACAGGGATATATTCTGCATTGTCCACCACAGGGACGTCATTCCTACTGTCCACAAAAGTGATGTCTTCCCTGCTGTCCACAACAGGGGCATCCTTACCACTGTCCATTACAGGGTCATCCTCACCACTGTCCACCATGGGTATGTCCTTCCTATTGTTCACTAGAGGGACATCTTCCCCAATGTGCACAAAAGAGACATCCTTTTACTGTCCACCACAGGGATGTCCTTCCCACCACAGAGAGCACCTCCCTGCTCTCCACCAAAGGGACAGTCTTCCCACTGTCCACCATAGAACGTCCTTTCCACTGTCCACGACAGGTACATCCTCTCCACTGTCTTGCAGAAGGGAAAATCCTTCCCACTGTCCACCACATGGAGTTTCTCCCTAATGACCACCAGAGGGACATCCTTCCTACTGATCACCACAAGGAGGTCTTTCCCAATGTCCACAAAAGGGACATCCTTCCCACAGTCCACAACATATATTTCCTTCCAATGTCAACCACAGAGACCTCCTTCTCACTGTCCACCACAAGAAAGTGCTCTATATTATCCACCACAGGTATGTCCCTTACACTGTCCACCACAGTGATGTCCTCTGCCTTGTCCACAACAGGCATATCATTTCCATGGTCCACCACAGGGACCTCCTTCCCACTGTACACCACAGGGGAGTCCTCTCTACTGTCCACCACAGGGATGTCCTTTCCACTGTTCACCAAAGCAAAGTCCTCCACACTGTCCACAACAGGCATATCCTTCCCACTGTCCAGCAAAGAAAGGTACACCCTGCTGTCCACAACAGGAACGTACTTACCAATGTTCACTGATGTCCTCCCCTATGTCCACCAGAGAGACGTCCTTCCCACTGTTCACCACATGGTGTTTCTCCCCACTGTCCAAGCGAGGGACATGCTTCCCACGGTACACCACACAAAAGTCCTTCCAAATGTCCACAACATGGACGTCCTTCCCACAATCCAAAACATAAATGTCCTCCCCACTGTCTAACACATAGACCTACTTCCCACTCTGCACAACAGAATGATCCTCTCTACTCTCCACCAGAGGAATGTCCTTACCACTGTTCACCTAAGTGACGTCTTCCCCTCTGTCCACAAGAGGGACATTCTTCTCACACTTCACTAGGTCTTTCCCAATGTCCACAACAGAGATGTTCTTCCCACAGTTTACAATATATATGTCCTTCCCACTGTCCACCACAGGGAAGTCTTCTCTACTGTCCATCTAAGTGATGTCCTTTCCACTGTCCACCACAGGGATATCCTCTCAATTGTCCACAACAGGCATGTCCTTCCCACTGTCCACTGCAGAAAGGTACACCCTACCACAACAAGAACGTACTTCCCAATGTCCACTAAATGATGTCCTTTCCTATGTCCACCACAGAGACATCCTTAAACTGTCCACCACATGGTGTTTCTCCCTACTGTCCACGAGAAGGACATGATTTCCACTGTTCAGCACTCGGATGTCCTTACTAATGTCCACAACATTGACGTCCTTCCCACAATCCGCAACATAAATATCCTCCCCACTGTCCATCACATGGACCTTCTTCCCACTGTTCACCACAGAAAGGTCCTCTCTACTGTCCACCAGATGGATGTCCTTACCACTGTCCAAACCAGTGACATCCTCCTCACTGTCCACAACAGGGATGTCCTTCCCACTGTCCACAAAAGAAAGGTCTTCCCCACTGACCACCACAGGGATGTCCTTCTCACTGTCCACCTAAGTGATGTCCTCACCTCTGTCCACAAGAGGGACATTCTTCACAAAGTTCACCACAAGGAGGTCTTTCCTAATGTCCACAACAGAGGCATTCTTCCCACAGTCCACAACATAAAAGTCCTTCCCACTGTCCACCACAGGGACCTCCTTCCCACTGTCCACCACAGTGGCGTCCTACCCAGTGTCCACCACAGGAACATACTACCCACTGTCCACCAGAGATATGTCCTACCCGCTGTCCACCACTGTTACATCCTTTCCACTTTCCACTATTAGGAGGTCCTCTCCACTCTCCACCACAGAAAAATCCTTTCGACTGTTCACCACAGGGATGTCCTTCCCAATATCCATGACTGGGAAGTCCTCACCACTGTCCACAACAGGGACATCCTTTCCACTCTCCACCACAGAAACATACTCATCACTGTCTATCACAAGGACATTTTTACCACTGTCCAACACAGAGAGGTCCTCCCTGCTGTTCACCACAGTTATGTCCTTCACACTGTCCACCACAGGGAGAACCTCCCCACTGTCTACAACAGGGATGTCCTTCCCATTGTCCACCACATGGACATCCTTTCACTGTCCACAAAAAGGACTTCCTTCCCACTGTTTACCACAGGAACTTCTGCCTAACTGTCCACCACACAAATATGCTCCCAACTGTCCACTACAGAAACATCCATCCCACTGTACACAACAGGGAATTACTCCCCACTGTCCTTCACAAGGACATCCATCACAGTGTCCACAACAGAATGGTCCTACCCACTGTCCACCACAGGGACATCCTCCCAACTGTCCACCTCAAGGAGTTCCTCCCCAACAGTCCACCACTGGATCATTCTTCCAACTGTCCATCACAGGGACATCCTCCTGTGTACTACAAGGACATTCTTACCACTGTCCACAACATGGATGTCCTCTACAGTATGCACTACATGGAAGTTATCACCACAGTCCACCACAAGAATATCCTCTGCACTGTAAACCACAGGGACATCCTACCCACTGTCCACCACAGGGAGGTCCTCCCCTCCGTCTAACACAGGGACAACCTTCTGCCTGCCCATCACATTGTTGTCCTCAAAACTGTCCTCCAAAGGGACGTTCTTCCCACAGTCGACCACAAAAATGACATTTCAATGGTCCATCACAGGGACGTCCTCTTCACTGTCTACTACAGGGATGTCCTTTCCACTGTACACCACAGGGACATCCTCCTGTGCAAAACAGGGATGTTTTTACCATTGTCTACCCCAGAGATGTCTTCTGCACTCCCCACTTCAAGGACATCATTATCACTGTCCACCAAAGAGACATTCTCTTGTGCACCACCAGAGCGTTCTTCTTACTGTCCACAAGGCCATCATCCACACTGTCTACTACAGTGAAATCCTCTCAACTCTCCAACACAGGGACATCCTCCTAACTGTCCACAACACGGATGTCCTCCCAACTATCAAACACAACGAATCCTTCCCACTGAAAACAACAGGGACATCCTCCTCACTGTGCAACATAGTGACATCCCCCTGTGCACAACAGGGATGTCCTAACCACTATCCACAACAGATATGTCCTCCGCATTCTCCACCATATGGGCATACTTCCAACTATGCACCACAGGGATATTCTCCAGTGCACCACAGAAATAACCTCCCCACTGTCCATCACAGGGAAATACTCCCCACTGTCCACCACTTGAATTTGCTCCCCACTGTCTACAACAGTGATATCCTTCCCACTATTCAAACTAGAAAAGTCCTCCCCGCTGTCCACCAAGATGACATCCTTAAGACTGTCCACTTCAGTGATATCCTCTCCTCAGATAATAACAGGGATCTCCTTCCCACTGTCCATCACAAGTAGGTCCTCCCCATTGTCCACCAGAGTTACACCCTTCCCACTGTCCACCACAAAGAGGTCTGTCCCAATGTCCACAACAGGGACGTCCATCCCACTGTCCACAACTTATATGTCCTTTTTACTGTCCACCACAGGGAACTCCTTCCCACTGTCCACCACAGGGTAGTCCTCTTTACTGTCCACCACAAGGATGTCTTTTCCACTGTCTACCAGATTGACGTCCTCACCACTGTTTACAACAAACATGTATATACCACTGTCCACCACAGAAATGTTCTTTCCACTGCCCACCACAGGGAGGTCCTCCCAACTGTAAATCACAGGGACGTCCTTTCAACTGTTCACCATAGAGATGTCATTCCAATGTGGTGATGTCCCACCACAGGGACATCCTCCTGTGTACCACGAGGACATCCTTACCACTGTTCACAACATGGTTGTCCTCTCCAATGTCCACTACAGGGACGTTTTCACCACTGTCCACAACATGAATATCCTCCACACTGTTAACCACAGGGACATCTTACACATTGTCCACCACATGGAGGTCCTCCCCACTTTCCACAACAGGAACATTTTTCTGCCTGTCCACCACAGTGATGTCCTCCCCACTGTACATCTCAGGGACATCCTCCTGTGCACAACAGGGATGTTCTTACCACTGTACTCCCCAGAGATGTCCTCTGAACTCCCCACTACAAGGACACCCTTCTCACTGTCCACCAAAGAGAATTCTCTTGTGCACCACAGGAACTTTGTTCTTACTACAGTCTACAAGGCTGTTCTCTGCGCTGTTCAACATACTCCTCATCATTGTCCATCACTGGACATCTTTTTCACTGTCAACCAAAGAGTGGTCCTCCCAGCTGTCCACCACAGTGACGTCCTTCCAACTGTCCACAACAGTAAAGTCCTCCCCACTGTCCAAAACAGGGATGTCCACTCCACTGTCCACCATATGGAAATCCTACCCACTAGCCATCACAGGGAGGTCCTTCCTACTGTCAACCATAGAGAGGTCCTCCCAGCTGTCCAAAACAGGAACATCCTTCTCACTGTTCACCACAAGTACATCCTCCCCACTGTGCACCACAGGGACATCCTCCTGTGCACAACAGTGATGTCCTCACCCTTCTGCACCACAGGAATGTCTGCCTTTGCACACCAGGAATGTCCTCACCACAGTTTACCCCAGAGATGTCCTCTGCACACTCCAAGGCAGGGACATCATATCCAATGTCCACTAAAGGACGTTCTCCTTTGCACCAGAGAAACTTCCTCAACACTCTCCACCAAAGGACGTCCTCCCCATTGTCCACCAAACGAATGTATTCCCCAAAGTCCACTAAAGAGAAGTCCTTTCCACTGTCTACAACAGGGACGTCCTTCCCACTGTCCACCACAGAGAGTTACTCCCAGCTCTCCACGACAGGGATGTCCTTTTCACTGTTCACCACAAGGACATCCTACCCACTGTGCACAACAAAGACATCCTCCCGTGCACAACAGGGATGTCCTCACCCTTGTGCACCACAGGAACATCTTCCTGTGCACACCATGGATGTCCTCACCACTGTCTACCCCAGAGATGTTCTCTGCACAATCCACGACAGGGACATCATTCCCAATGTCTACCAAAGGGACATTCTCCTTTGCCCCAGAGAAACATCATCACCACTCTCCACCAAAAGACATCCTGACCACTGTCCACCACAGGGACGTACTCCCCACTGTCCACCTAAGGGAAGTCCTCTCCACTGTTTACAGCAGGCACGTCCTTCCAACTATCCACAACAGGGGGTCCTTCCCACTGTCCACCAGAAAGACATCCTTCCAACTGTCTACCACAGGGACTTATTCCCCAGTGTCAACCAAAGGGATGTCCTCCCCACTTTCCACCACAGGGATGTTTTCCACACGGTCCAACCCAGGGGTGTCCTCACCAAGGTCCACTACAGGGACATCCTTCCTACTGTCCACCACAGGGAGGTCCTCCCCACTGTCCACAACATGGATGTCCTTCCCACTGTAAAACAAAGAAATGCCCTTCCCACTGTTCACCACAGGGACGTCTTTCCATCTGTCGACTACATTGACATCCACCCCACTGTCCACCACAGGGAAGTCCTCGCAACCATCCTCCACAGGGAGATCCTCCTCATAGTCCACCACACAGATGTCCTCCACAGTGTAATACACAGGCATGTCCACCTCATTGTGCACTACAGTGAAGTACTCACCACTATACCACAGGGATGTCCTTCCCATTGACCACCACAGTGACTACCTCCCCACTTTCCATCACAGGGATATCCTACCACTGTCCACCACAGAAAGGTTCTCCCTGCGTCCACCACAGAGGACATCTTACCACTATTTACCACAGGGGTCCATCCTTACCAATGTCCACCATTGGGAAATCCTTCCCACTGTTCACCACAGGAACATCCTTTCCACTGTGCACCACAGGGACAATTCTTCTGTGCATAACAGAAATGTTCTTACCACTGTCCATTGCAGAGATGTCCACTGCAATCTCCACTCCAGGCAAATACTTCCCACTGTCCACCAAAGAGACGTTTTCCTTGGTGCACCACAGGAACATCCTCCCCACTGTCCACAATGTCATCATCACCACTGTCCACCACAGTGATGTGCTCTGCACTCTCCAAAACAGGGACATCATTCCCAAGGTCCACCAAAATAGTGTTTTCCTGTGCACCACAGAAACCTCCTCCCACTGTCCACCACAGGGATGTCCTCATCACTGTCCAGCACAGGGATCTCAACTATCCAACACAGAGTGCTCCTCTTCACTGTCCACTACAGAGATGTCCTTCCCACTGTCCACCACAGAGAGTTCCTCCCAACTGTCCACCACAGTGATGTCCTCCCAACTGTCCACCAGAGGGTATACCCTTCCAACTGTGCACCACAAGAAGGTCCTTCCCAATGTCCACAAAAGTGACATCCTTTTTAAAATCCACAACATAAACGTCTTTCTCATGTTCCAGAACAGGGATATCCTTCTTACTGTCTACCACAGGAAGGTCCTCTCTACTGTCCACCCACAGTGATGTCCTTTCCACTGCCCACCACAGGGACTGTCCTCCTCACTGTCCAGCACAAGGACATCCTTCCCACTGTCGAGCACAGAAACCACGACCCCACTGTCCACCACGGGAATGTTCTACACTTAGCCACAGGGACATCCTGCCCAATGTTCACCACAGAGATGTTCTCACCAATGTCCAACATAGAGTTTGTCCTCAGCACTCTTCACTACAGGGACATCTTTTCCTGTCAACCACAAGACGTCCCCTGGACTGTCCACCAAAGAGATGTTTTCCCACTGTCCACAACAGGGGCGTCCACACCAATGTCCACCACAGGGGTGTGCTTTTCCATAGTTCAAACAGAAACATCCCTTCTGTCTTTTCCTCTCCCTAGAGGCCCTTCTGTTCTCTCCTCTGTCTGGATGCCCTTCTGTTCTCTCCTCGCTCTGGATTCCCTTCTGCCTTCTTTGTCTGCATACAGTTCTATTCTCTACTTTCCCTGGATGTCTTTCTGTTTTCTCATCTTTCTGGATGCCCGACAATTTTCTCCTCACTCTGGATACCCTTCCGTCTTCTCCTCTCACCAGATGCCCTTCTGTTCTCTCGTCTCACTGGATGCTATTCTGTCCTCTCTCTCTCTGAATGCCCTTCTGTCTTCTCTTCTCTCCGGATGCCCTTCAGTCCTCTTCTCTCTCTGGATGTCCTTCAGTCTTCTTCTCTCTCTGGATGGGCTTCTATTCGCTCCTCTTTCTGGGTTCTCTCCTGTTGTCTCATCTATCTGGATGCGCTTCTGTTCTCTCATCTCTCTGGATGCCTTTTGTCTCTCTGCTCTCTGAAAGCCATTATGTTCTCTCCTATCTCTGGATGCCCTTCTGTCTTCTTCTCTCTCTGGATCCCCTTCAGTCATCTTCTCTCTCTCTGGATGTCCTTCAGTCTTCTGCTCTATCTGGATGGGCTTCTGTTCTCTCCTCTTTCTGAATTCTCTAATGTTCTTTCATCTCTCTGGATGTGCTTCTGTTCTCTCTTCTCTCAGGATGCCCTTCTGTTCTCTCCTCTCTCTGGATGCCCTTTTGTCCTCTCCTCTCTCTTGATGCCCTTCTTTTCTCTCCTCTCTCTGGATGTCCTTGTGTCCTCTTCTCTCTCTGGATGCCCTTTTTCATTCCTCTCTCTGGATTCCATTCTGTCTTCTCCTCTTTCTGGATGCCCTTCTGTTCTCTTCTCTCTCCATATGCACTTCTCTCTCTCCTCTCTCTGGATGCCCTTCTGTCTTCTCTCTCTCTGGATGCCCTTCTGTTCTCTCCTCTCACTGGATGCCCTTCTGTCATCTCCTCCTCTGGATGCCTTTCTGTCTTCTCCTCCCTCCCTATGCCCTTCTGTACTCGTCCTCTCTCTCTCTCTGGCTTCCCTTCTGTCTTCTCCTCTCTCTGGATGCCCTTCTGCTCTCTCCTCTCTCTGGATGCCTTATCTTCTCTCCTCTCTCTGGATGTTCTTCTGTCTTCTCCGCTCTCTGGATACTGTTCTATTCTCTCTCTCCATGGATGCCCTTCTGTCTTCTCTGCTCTCTGAATGCCCTTCTGTTCTCTCTCTCTGTGGATATGTTTCTGTCTTCTCCTCTCTCTGAATGCCCTTCTGTTCTCTCCTCTCTCTGGCTTATCTTCTGTCTTCTCCTCTCTCTGGATGCCCTTCTGTCTTCCTTTCTAGATGCCCTTCTTGTTTCTCCTCTCTCCGGATGCCCTTCTGTCCTCTGCTCTCTCTGGATGTCCTTCAGTCCTCTGTTCTATCTGGATGGGCTTCTATTCGCTCCTTTACTGGGTTTCTCTCCTGTTCTCTCATCTCCTCTGGATACAATTCTGTTTTCTCTCCTCTCTCTCTGGATGCCCTTCTGTCTTCTCCTCTTCTTAGATGCCCTTCTGTCTTCTCTTCTCTCCGGATGCCCTTCAGTCCTCTTCTCTCTCTGGATTTCCTTCAGTCTTCTTTCTCTCTGGATGCCCTTCTGTTCTCTCCTCTTTCTGGATTGTCTCCTGTTCTCTCATCTCTCTGGATGCACTTCTGTTCTCTCTTCTCTCTGGATGCCCTTCTGTCTTCTCCACTCTCTGAGTGCCATTATGTTCTCTCCTCTCTGTGTATGCGTTTCTGTCTTCTCCTTCTCTCTGTATGCCCTTCTGACCTCTCCTCTCCATGGATGCCCCTCTGATCTCTACTCTCTCTGGATGCCCTTCTGTTTCTCCTCTCTCTAGATGCCCTTCTGTCTTCTCCTCTCTCTGGATGGCATTCTGTTCTCTACTCTCTCTGGATCCCTTCTGTCCTCTCCTCTAACTGGATGCCCTTCTTCACTCTCCTCTCTCTGGATGCCCTTCTGTCCTCTCATCTCTCTAGATGCCCTTCTCTTCTTTCCTCTCTCTGGATGCCCTTCTGTCTTCTCCCCTCTCTGGATACCCTACAATTCTATCCTCACTCTAGAATCCCTTCTGTCTTCTTTTCTCTCTTGATGCCCTTCTGTTCATTCCTCTCACTCTATGCCTTCTGTCCTCTCCTCTCTCGATGCCCTTCTGTCTGTTGCTCTCACTTGATGCCCTTCTGATTTTTCCTTTTTCCAGAATTCTCTTCTGTTCTCTCCTCTCCCTGAATGCCCTTCTGTTCTCTTTCTCTCTTGGATGCCCTTCTTTCCTCTCCTCTCTCTGGATGCCCTTCTGTACTCTCCTCTCTCTGGATACCATTTTGTTCTCTAATCTCTCTAGATGCCCTTCTGTCCTTTATTCTCACTGGAAGCCTCTCTGTTCTTTCCTATCTGTGGATTGCCTTCTGTCTTCTCCTCTCTCTGGATGCCCTTCTGTAATCTCCTCTCACTGGATGCCCTTCTGTTCTCTCATCTCTCTAGATGCCCTTTTCTTGTCTCCTCTCTTTGTTGCTTTTCTGTCCTCAATTATCTATGATGCCTTCTCTTCTCTCGTCTCTCTGGATTTCCCATATGTGCTCTCCTCTCTCTTCATGCCCTTCTGTCCTCTCCTCTCTCTGGATGCCCTTCTCTCTTCTCCTCTCTACCTATGCCCTTCTGTCTTCTCCTCTCTCTGGATGCCCAACAATATTCTCCTCACTCTGGATACCCTTCTGTCTTCTCCTCTCACCAGATGCCCTTCTGTTCTCTCTTCTCACTCGATGCCATTCTGTCCTATCCACTCTCTCAGCCCTTCTGTCTTCTCTTTCTCCGGATGCCCTTCAGAACTATTCTCTCTCTAGATGTCCGTCAGTCTTCTGCTCTCTCTGGATGGGCTTCTATTCTCTCTTCTTTCTGGATTCTCTCCTGTTCTCTCATCTCTCTGGATGCGCTTCTGTTCTTTCTTCTTTTGGGATGTCCTTCTGTCCTCACCTCTCGCTGGATGCCCTTCTGTCTTCTCCTTTCTCTGGATGCCCTTCTGTTCTCTTCTCTCTCTGGATGCCATTTTCTCCTGTCCTCTCTCTGGATACCCTTCTGTTTCTATCCTCTCTCGAATGCCCTTCTGTCCTCTCCTCTCCCTGGATGCCCTTCTTGACTCTCCTCTCTCTGGATCCCTTCTGTATTCTCCTCTCTCTGGATGCCCTTTCATTCTCTCCTCTTTCTGGATGCCCTTCTGTTCTCTCCTCTCTCTGGATGCTGTTCTGTCTTCTCCTCTCTCTGGATGCCCTTCTGGTCTCTCCTCTCTCTGGATGCCCTTCTGTTCTCTCCTATCTCTGGATGCCCTTCTGCTCTCTCCTGTCTCTGGATGCCCTTCTGTCTCTCCTCTCTCTGGATTCCTTTCTGATCTTCTCCTCTCTCTGGATCCCTTCTGTTCTCACCTCTTTCTGGATGCCCTCTGTTCTCTCCTCTCTCTGGATGCCCTTCTGTCTTCTTCTCTCTCTCTTGATGCCCTTCTGCTCGCTCCTCTCTCGAATTCACCTTCTGTTAGCTCCTCTTTTCTGGATGCCCTTCTGTTCTTTTCCTCTCCCCGGATGCCCTTCTGTCTTCTCCTACTCTCTGGATGCCCTTCTGTCCACATCCTCGCTCATGATACCCTATTGTTCTCTCTCTCTCTATGGACGCCCTTATTCGTTCTCTCCACTCTCTGGATGCCCTTCTGTCCTCGCCTCTCTCTGATTCCCTTCTGTTCTCTCCTCTCTCTGGATGCC
>NW_023045959.1:0-91462 GCF_011762505.2 Arvicanthis niloticus
CTGTGCAACTTGAAAATGTGACTCACCAGATCCACTGAGTTTTTTCCAGAGGTGAGACCCTCCATTGACGACACTGAGAGACATGCATATGTCATGAAATAAAACGAATTTCCAAGTGAAACTGTTCCCATTACAATATTATAGACATGTGCTGAGGCATAGGGTTAAAAATGCCAAGGAAATCTTGGAATCCCTGATACAAATATGGTGACATGATGGTTACATATTTGAATTCAAAGAACAGGACACAAGGTGCTTGAAAATGGATCTCCCACTTGAGCCAAGCCTGAGGAAATTTGTACTACACCAACCCCACCACAAGCACATTCATCTATCTTTGGTCTTAGCCTCAAGAAAAAGTCAAGTGAGCCCAACTTTGGCTTCATCCACATCTAGCCCTCAGAAGAACATGGGCCTGTTGCCCTGACACTATCAGGACATGAGATGGCAAGAAGTGTTTCTATGCCTGCCTTTGCTTCATATTGTCCCATGAAGAAGAGCAGATCCACTACCTGTGCCCTCCATTCTGCCACAGTGGCTGCTGCCATGTGACTGCAGCAGCATATCAGAAGAGATAGTGCCCTTGCTTCATGTAGAAGGCTCTGAGATGAAAATCTCATCACTCAGAATATTGGATGCTTGAAGAGATTGACAAAAAGATTCAGGCCTTGCCTCTCAAGACTCTGGTGCTTTTTGAGGGCTCCAAAGACAAAAACTCACCATATACCTTACAACAAAGTGGCCCTAGTAAAACAGGCTTGATAGACATGTGCTGAGGCATAGGGTTAAAATGCCAAGGAAATCTTGGAATCCCTGATACAAATATGGTGACATGATGGGTACATATTTGAATTTCAAAGAACAGGACACAAGGTGAAACATGATACACAGTGAAAGTGTAAACAAGTATGGGAGGGTGCATCACAACCTTGATATTGTTCACTGCACTATCCAAATATCATTAACATCTTCTAGGTTCTAGTACATTAAAGCAGTCCAGCTAGTTACTGAGTCTTCTCCAGCAGGACACTTCTTTAACCTGTTAGTGGAGGATGGCCTGCTGCAGGATGAAGAGGCAAACAAAATATTAATGCAGATAGTGTCAGCTATAAAATCTTGCCACAAACCTTGACATTGTTCATCGAGACAGGAAACCCAAGCTTTTCCTCAAGGATGGAGACTGTAATGTGAAGGTAGTACACATTGGTCTGGCCATCAAGTGCACATCCAACGCCTTACTGCAATGGCAGTGTGGAACCCAGCAGTTTATGCCCCAGAGGTCTTACTAGGGGAGCCATTTGATGGCAAGGGTACAGATGTGTGGAGGCTGGGTGTACTACTCTATTTTACCTCCACTGGGTGTCACTCTTCAGAGGAAGCTACATGAAAGAAGAAAAGAAAGCTATAGCTATATAAAGATTGGCACTGGGACCTGTGATATTCCAGCACACATTTGTGGGCAACTTGAAAATCTAATTCAACATATCCTCTCACAGTTCCCTCAGAGATTAGGCCCTCCATTGAAGACACTGAGAGAAATCCATGAGTCATGAAAAGCAAAGTAAATATTGCAAATGGGACCTCTCCAGAGTAAACCAATAAATACAGTCATGCTCTTAGGCATGGGGTTTAAGACCAATGAGATCTGAGATCTTGGAACCCATGAAAAAGCAATATGGTGAACCAATGGGTACATATTTGATTTTAAAAGAGCAAGCACACAAGGGGCTTGAGCATGGAACTGCCCCTTCAGCCAAGCCTGTGATTCCATGCCCTGTGCCACCCTCATCACCAGCACACTGCTATATCTCTGATCTTCACATAAAGAAAAGGTTCTGTGAGCCCATCTTGGCCTCTTCTACATCTTGCCCTCAGTACAGCATGGGTCTGTTGCCCTGACACTGTGAGGACACAAGATGGCAAGAAGTGCTTCCATGCCTATCATTGCTTCACATTTTTCCAAGAACAGCCAAGAAACTGTGCCTCCATTCTGGAACTATGTTGGCTGCATGTGTTGGCACCAGGATATAGGAAGAGGGAATGACCCTGCCACATGGGGGAGACTCTTAACAAGGAAATCTCATCAACCTCTCAGAATATTGGGTGCTTAAAGAGACTGCACAAGAGAATCAGGCTTTGCTGGTCAAGACTCCATTGCTTCTCGAGGGTTCTAAAACAAAAACAACCATCTATCTTCCAAGAAATTGACTCCTCTGAAAGAGGAAGGACATAAGAACCCAGTGAAAGGGTAAACAAGCATGGGAGGGTGCATGACAACTTTACGATGGTTGACTACACAATCCTTACATCAGTAGACTCTTCTAGGGTCTAGTAAGGTCAAACAGTCCATCTAGTTGCTGAGTGTGCTACAAGAGGAAACTTCTTTGACCTGATAATGGAGGATGACCTGCTGCAGGAGGAAGAGGCAAAGAAAATATTCAGGCAGATAGTGTCAGCCTTACTGCCACAACCTTGTCTTTGAGACAGGGAACCCCAGCTTTTTCTCAAAGATGGAGAGGGTCATGTGAAGGTAGTAAACTTTGGCCTGGCCATCAAGTGAAAACCAGGCACCTTACTGAAATGGCAGTGTGAGAATGAGGGCTTTTATGCCCCAGAGGTGGTATTAGTGGAATGTATGATGGCAAGGAGACAGATTGTGGAATCTGGTCTGCTACTCTATTTTATCAATGATGAGTATCATAAGTTCAGAGTAAGGACCATGAAAGAGATCTAGAAAAAGATTGCCAAGGGATAGGTAACATTGCAGCTCAAGTCTCTGTGCAACTTGAAAACATAATTCACCAGATCCACTGAGTTCCCCAGAGATGAGGCCCTTTATTGAAGGCATTAAGAGAAATCCATGGGTCATGAAATGTGAAGTAAATATCACAAATGCAATGTATCCATATTAAAACAATATAGACATGCTCTGAGGCATGGGTATGAAACCATTGAGATTTTGCATCTATGTAAACAAACCATGGGGAACCAATGAATAAACATTAAATTTTAAAACAGCAGGTAGACAAGAGGATTGAGCATGAACCTGTGACTTCAGCCAAGCCTGTGGATCCCTGCCCTATGCCACCTCCATCACCAGCACATCCCCTTATTTCTGGTCTTCCCCTAAAGAGAGGGCCAGTGAGCCCAACTTTGGCCTACTCTATATCTGGCCCTCAGAAGAGTACTGGCCTATTGCCCTGACAGTATCAGGATACAAGATGGCTAGAGGTGCATCCATGCCTGCCATTGCTTTACATTGTCCCAAGAATAAGAGCAGAGATACTGCCTGTGCCCTCCATTCTGGAACTGTCGATAACCCATGTGTCTGCAGCAGCATATGAGAAGAGGAAATGCCCCTGCCACCTTAAGTAGGCTCTGACAGTGAAACCTCATCACCCCTTAGAATATTGGGTGCTTCAAGAGACTGCAGAAGACAATCAGGTCTTGCTTGTCCAGTATCTGTTGCTTCCTGAGGGCTCCAAAACCAGAAACCCACCATATAAACATGTTCCAAGAAAATGGTTCTTCTGAAAGAGGCAGGACACACAACCCAGGGAAAGGGTAAACAAGTATTGGAGGGTGCATGACAACCTTGACATTGTTCACTACACAATTCTTTTTGTTGTTGTTGTTGTTTTTTGAGACAGGGTTTCTCTGTGTAGTCCTGGCTGTCCTGGAACTCACTCTGTAGACCAGGCTGGCCTCGAACTCAGAAATCCACCTGCCTCTGCCCCCCAAGTGATGGGATTAAAGGCGTGCACCACCACCCACTGGCTCACTACACAAGTCTAACATCAGTTGACTCTTCTAGGTTCCAGTAACATCAAAGCAGCTCCATCTAGTTACTGTGTGCACTCCAGGAGGAAACTTCTTTGATCTGATCATGGAGGATGTCATGCTGCAGGAAGAAGAGGCAAAGAAAATATTCAAGAAGATAGTGTCAGCCATAAAGTATTGCAGCAACCTTGACATTGTCCATGAAGAAAGGAAACCCCCACATATCCTCAGAGATGGAAAGGGTAATATGAATGTAGTAGACTTTCACCTGGCCATCAAGTCCAGAACCAACAACTTTCTGAAAGGGCAGTATGGGACCAAGAGCTTTTATGACCCAGAGCTTGGACTACAGGAGCCAAAGATGGCAAGGAGGCAGATGTGTGGTGACTGGGCATGATACTTTTTTTTTTAATCACCACTGGGTATCACCCCATCAAAGGAAGCACCATGAAAGAGATGGAGGAAACCATTGCCTTGCAGACTTGTGACATAGCAGATCATGTCTCTGGGCAACTTGAAACCTAGTTAACCATATCCTCACAGTTTTCCCCAGAGATGAGTCCCTTAGCCGAAGAAATAGAGAAACATCCAAAAGTGTGGGGCCTTGGAAGGTTATCCTGGTTCTTGGGTTGTGGGTGTTCGGCCACGCCCCCAGAACCCAGGCTCCTGATACAAGGTCTAATCTCCATTCAACCTGCACCCTTCAGTCACGCAGGGCACAGATAGAGGGCATAATTAACAGGTCTCCTTTTGCAAAGATTAAAATATTAATGAGTTATGTAAAGGCCGGGAGGCGTAGCTAATTTAAGTTATCCCCTTCCCTTTTCCCCCTCCCTATAAAAGCCAGGCTTCCCTGGAGCTTTTGGGGGGAGCCCGAACCATCTACACGCATTCACCACCCCATGAACAATAAAAGCTTTGGAAAACTCCTTGACTCCACGTGTCTCCTGGGCCTGCCGCCAGGTTCCCAACCTTTGGAACACTGAACCTTCTCAACGCAGGCGCTGGCCTGCCTGAGGCAGCTGTGTGAATTTGGGACTCTCTGCCAAGGACCATCCTAACATCAGTGGAGTTCTAGCAACATCAATCCAGATTCTAGTAACATCAAAGTGGTCCATCCATTTACTGAGTGTGCTCAAGGAGGAAACTTCTTTGACCTGATAAAGGAGGATGGCTCCCTTGAGGAGGAAAAAGCAAAGAAAATATTCAGGAAGATAATGCCAACTATTTAATGCTGCCACAACCTTGACATTGTCCACTGAGACAGGAAACACCAACTTTTTCTCAGAGATGCAGAAGGTAATGCGGAGATAGTAGTCTTTGGTCTGGCCATCAGTGCAGACCCAGCACCTTACTGAAATGTCAGTGTGGGAACGAGGGCTTTTATGCCTCAGTTGTGGTACTAGGGGAACTGTATGATGGCAAGGAGGCAAATCTGGGTGGCTGTTCTATTTTATCACCATTGAGTGTGATATCTTCATCGCAAGGACCATGAAAGAGATTGAGAAAAAGATTGCCATGTGGACCTGTAACATTCCATGACCAGTCTCTGTGCAACTTGAAAATGTAATTCACCAGATCCACAGAGTTCCCCCTGAGATGAGGGGCACTCTGATTCAATCTCTCATTGATTATATTGAGAGATATCCATGGGTAATACAATGTGAAGGAAATATTCAAACTGTGACCTATGCAGGTTACAATATTATACACATGCTTTGAGGTATGAGGTTAAATACCAAGGGTTCTTTGAATTCCTGCAATAAAATATGGTGACATGATGGGTACATATTTGATTTTAAAGAACAGGTACACAAGGGGTTTGAGCATGGACCTGCCACTTCACCCAAACCTATGATTTTATGCACTATGCCACACCCATCACCAGCACATCCCTCTCTCTCTGATCTTCCTTTAATGAGAAGGGTCAGTGAGCCCAAGTTGGCCTCATCCACATCTTACCCTAAGGATTGCATGGGACTGCTGCCCTGATACTATCAGGACACAAGATGTCAAGAAGTGTTTTCATGCCTGCATTGCTTTATATTGTCCCAAGAAGAACAGCCAAGAAACTGCCTGTGTCGTCCATTTTACAGCTGTGGCTGCCCCATGTGTCTGCACCAGGATCTAGGAAGAGGGAATGCCCCTGCCACCTAAGGAAGACTGACAAGGAAATCTCATCACCCCTTGGATACTTCTAGGTGCTTCAAGGGATTGTGCAAGAGAATTGGGCCTTTCCTGTCAAGACTCTGTTGCTTCCAGAGGGCTCCAAAGACAATGACACACCATATATATTTTCCACAAAAGTGCCTCCTCTGAAAGCGGCAGGATGCAGAACCCAATGAGAGGGTAATTAAGTGTGGGATGGTGCATCACAACCTAGACATTGTTCACTACACTGTCCTAAGTTCATTAGCCTCTTCCAGATCCTAGTGGCATCAAAGTGGGTTTATCTAGTTACTGTGTTCCAGGAGGAAACTTCTATGACCTGATAATTAGGATGTCTTGTTAGATGAGGAAGAGGAAAAAAATAGTGCCAGATCAGACAGATCTAGTGTCAGTCATAAAGTACTGCCCCAATCTTGACATTGCTCATGGAGACATTAAAACTCCAAAAACTTTTCAAGTTGCAGGCAGAAATATGAAATTAATTGAGGATGATTTCCAATTACAGATCAAAAGTTCTTCTCACATAAAAGAGTTATCTGTGCACCAGGCAGCGTTCTTTGAGGAGACATGAACAAGTATCTGTGTAATCCTGGTGTGTAACCAACAATACACCATATACAGATGCGCCATGCTCACATATGCATGTGGGTCCACTGATAAGAAAGTTTGACTCAAGTACAGTTCTCAAAGTGCCTGACCTAGCACTGTCTTCATCTTAGAAAAGCTGCATTTCTGGAGCTTCTATAACTGGATAACTGGACATGCTTGTCATTCTTGAAGGTCTATGTATTTGCTCTTCTTTTAAATAACCTACATTTTAGCAGTACCAAATGTTATTATAAAGTCAACATCATCAAAGGCCACTAACATATGTTCTGGCTTTGACTTGTGAGTGAGTAAATATCAGCCGATTTTATCCACTAAAGCAATAGGAACTAAGGTTTGCATCTTCCCTACTTTTGCTGCAATAAGACACCATGACCAAGGCAGCAAACTTAAAAAAGTTAATGTGTACTTCACACTCATATTTACAGACTGAGAGTCTACTGTGGTACAGCAAAGGCATTGTGAGAGGAACAGCTGAGCGTTCCCTTGGTCCACAAGTGGGAGGCAGAAGGGGAATGAGTCATTGGGAATGGCCTGGGATTTTGAAATGTACAACCCCAGCCTCGGGGACACAACTCTTTTTCAGGTCACACTGCCTAATCCTTCCCAAACAGATGTACCAGCATGGATCAAGCCCCATGGGGACCAAATCCATCCAAACCCCTACATAGGTACTTAGCATTTTCACTAGGAAGAAAAAGGCCCTGAAGGCAAATATCAACACAGACACTATGCTGATATGGTGAGAGGGACACTCTCCACTTCCTGTTCACATGGAACATTTGTGAGGGAATTGTAAGTGGAAAAGATACACCATGTGCATGTATTTGTGGTTTGGTTAGGGTTTTGTCCCTACAATACTGGGAGCTGGTTTTTTTTCTTTTTCTTCTGTTGCATCCAAAGCCCTCCCATGAACCTATCTCAGTTTAATTTCTAGTCCATGTGATGGGATTTCCCCTTTACTTGTCTGTCAGCAGAGGCCAAGGATGTTACTCAATCTTACTTCATGGCCAGCCTCTTCAGCAAGAATGACCTCAGAAGTCAGTTTATGGTGCTGTTTCCTGTAATCATGTGGGTTTGACTCTGTAAAATTAGCCTATCCTGGTACTGTAGGGGCCTGGAAGCTATCAAAATACTAGCCTGGAAAGCACAGAGAATCATCTGTATTACAGTGTTTTGATATCAATGTTCTACAGCATCTGAATTCAATTTTAAGTTCCATGACATCTAGTTTTTAAAAATAGAATTTTCATTCTGGCAGAAGAATCTTGCAAACTGTGTGAAGAAAAGGTACAGATACTATCCATAACACATCATAATGTCATTCTAATACAGTTCCAAACAAAGCCCAAACAGCCTGCTTATGCAGACAGCAGTGTCAAGTGTTTGAATTTGTTCTTGCTGTAAAGCCTAGAGCAGTACCTTCTGATCCTGAACTCTTCAGTGCCCCAGAACTTGTCCTGAGGGAGTCCTACCACATTAAATTTGGGTGGACTCTGGGCAGGATGCTCTCTGAAATAAGAGCACAGGGCACCTTCTCTGCATAGGGAACATACAAGGTGAGATGCAGGCCTAAATTCTAACAGGGATCCACTAAGTTCCAGGCCTCATCTCTGGTCAGTTAAAACCCCTCATGTACTAACTTTTGACACTTGCCCCAGAAGGAACCCACTAGAAGATATTCAGAAACATCATGGTTCAACAAATGAGTGAGCAAAGATCAAAGACTATTCCAAGTGAGACCTTCTCAGGCAGCACCATATTCACCTTCCATGTTCTGTGACTTGTGTTTGAAAGACATATCTTCTATGCATCTGTGCAGAAAAGACAGTATGAGGAAATATTGGGGGCATACTTAATATTAAAAGATCATGCCGCTGGGCAGTGGTGGCACACGCCTTTAATCCCAGCACTTGGAAGTCAGGGGCAGGCGATTTCTGAGGTCAGCCTGGTCTACAGAGTGAGTTCCAGGACAGCCAAGGCTATACAGAGAAACCTTGTCTCGAAAAAAAAATCATGCCTTGAACTTGGGCTTGGCTGAAGGAACCTCACAAAGACTTGGACCCTGGCCGTAGACCTTTCTATGCTCCACAATTTCTTCTCCTTCACTTGTTCCCCATAAAAATAAGAAGCATTGATCCTCTTCATGTCTATACATACCATGTTTTAAACACCACCTGCCTGAAGACATGGCATGAGGCCAGGGCTAAATGCTTTTCATTTTCTTCTGTTGCCCTCTAAATGAGACCCCAGGTAAAACATAGCACTCAGTGTTGTTCTGTGGCTGTCCCTTGTGTGAGCTTCAGCAAACTCTCAGGAGCAGTGCCCTTGCTATTTGTGCAATATCCTGGTTGCAAACTGCTTGCAAACTCCTTGCAAACTGAGAGAAGTCATACAACAGGCAGAGGGGAGAATGAAGGCTTGTCTTTCAGGGTTCTTTTACAGCCTCTACCTCAAAAGAGTCCTATCCTTGAATCTTCCCCAAATTGGAATGGTAAGGTCCTCACACCTGGGAATAGTGTTTACAGATAGGCCTCCTGTATGGAATCAGGGACAGATTGTTTTCCACAGAAAAGGAGTTCAGCAAGCACTGAAGTGCAGATAGAAAGAAGGCCCTGTCATAGGAGGAACCAGAGAATGACAGCCTCTGTAAACCATGGTGGGGTGTTACTGGGAATCCACTCATCTGTCACCTGATGAGTACTAATTGCATATGCCTTTTCCTCTGGTCTCTGGGCAAAAGCTGAGGGCTTAACCCCAGGATACATAAAGGGAAAAGGAACCCTGCACAAAGCCCATACTCAGAAGCAGGCCTAAAGAGATAAGGACATGCCTGAGCCTACCATAGACAGACTGAATTCTACTGTGTACAAAACTCAGGCTCCCAAGAGAGGAAATTACAGTTTTCTTTGAAGTGGCAATGTCCCCAGCCTTACATCCTAGGAATATCATACACTTGTCATAACTGATTGAAATAACATTCCAGAGCAAGTCAATTTTATATCTGAATGTGAGAATCCTCCTAGATGCAGTTGACAATATCATGGTAATAGATATTTGTCTAGAGACATTGTGCAGTGTGAGCTATATAAAAGAGCAAAGGACATTAAAGGACGCAATGGGAGGAATAACTGATTCAGGGGATCAGGCGGGCAGCAGGCTTCAGAATGAAGAGACCCAGAAACCTCATTTGTTGTGTGACTGCCATTGAGCCCCTGAGTTGAACCTGCACTCCTAGTGTGTACACTGCTCCTCAAAAATGCCTGCTTGTCCTCCCTTGGAAGCAGCAGGACATATGTCCATGAGCTCTTTGTGGAGAACTGGTTTTTTTTTTTTTACATTTTTATTTGCATTTCAAATTTTATCCCACTTCTCAGGGTCACCTCAGCAACTTCCCACCCCATCCCTCCTCCACCTGCTTCTATGGGGGTGCTTTCCCACTTCCCACTCCCACCTCACCTCCCTAGCATTCCCCTACGCTGGGGCATCAAGCCTTCACAGGACCAAAGGCCTCTCCTCCCACTGATGCCAGATAAGGGCATCCACTGATACATATGCAGCTGGAGCCATATGGGTCCCTGCATGTGTATTCTTTGATTAGTGGTGTAGTACCTGGGCGTTCTGGGTTTATTATGGGTTGATATGGTTGTTCTTATTAAGGGGTTGAAAACCCCTTCAGCTCCTTCAGTCCTTCTACTAATTCATCCATTTGTGTTCCCAGGCTCAGTCCAAATGTTGGCTGTGAGCATCCACATCTGTATTGTTAAGGCTCTGGTTAACATAAAAGCCAGAGCATGTCTTTGAGTATCTATGTCCATACTAAAACACAGAAGTCAAATGCACAGCTCAGCCCTAAACACGCAGCAACTCCATGTCATTCTCCCCTCCCCTCCCACTCACCCAAGGGCTGGGAGGCATTTCAGTGCAGGGCTCCTCCCCTAATCTTCAGTCTGTAACCCAGCCCTTCTTCCTGAAGTTTGTCTAGGTAATCCTCTATAGGGGCTCAACCTGGACCCATGTTAAAAAGATTCTCAGGAAATGATCTCACTACTCTTGTGCTCAGGCCATAAGTATAGTGGAATATTTGACCTAGGTATCTTTCTAATGTGTACACAAGTAGGCCCTACCATTCTGCCCTTGCCAGACAGCTGGAGACTCCTCATGTCTAGAGAGGGTAATTGCAGGACAAGCCTGGGCTGCTTTGCTGAAGCTTGCTAGCTTTCCAACCTCTCAGGTTCCCAGGGTATGTGAAGACTCACTTAGAATTTCTCTAGAGTGTTTCTAGAGAGCAGAGGGACCCCAGTGGATTCATGAAGTCTATGGCTCACTCAAACAGGATCATCTGGATGTTGGAGTTGAGAAGGAGAAACAATGCACAGCTGCAGAATGGGGATCCCAAGCAAAGGAAAGAACCCATGGCCACAAAAGTACAGGATAGTTCAGTATACTGCAGTACAGGCTGAGTGCTCTGGGAGGGAGGCAGCAGTCTGGAAAAGTTTCTGTTCCTGTCAAGACAAAGGAAATTGAGTTCAGAGACCTGAATCCAAAAACATCCTGCTAGAGGAGGCTGGAACAAAAAAATGTGTGACTTGGGAGACTGTGTTCACAGGCAGGAGAAACTGGACACATTCTCAGCCCATTTTTTTCAGTAAGAGATGGAGAGATGGAAGCATGGGGGTGAGATAATGAATGAATGAATGAATGAATGAAACATGAATGAATACATGAATTTTTGTTGTGGAACTTATGAGCTAGAGGTCTCATCCTAAGTCAGTACATTCTCCTTCCTTCATGGGCTGCCCTCTAAAGGGAAGCACTGTTTGAAAGTTGCAGAAGTCTCAGAGGATGTAGAAAGCCTTTCCATCTCTCTTCTTCCAATGTGGGAAGAATCCTGCCTTGATGGTTAAGTGTCTTCCTGAGGGAGAAGCCTACAGTGGAACTCATGATGGGCACCTGTCTCATCAGAGGTGACAGATCCTCACCAGATTGTTCTTAGAAGGCAGAAGCCAATTAAGCAAACCCCACATTCCCATCATTCCTTGAGATACTCATCCCTCCTTCTATAGGCACAGCAGACCTAGGACACCACCAGCATCACCTCCCCTATGTATACTATGCACACTTCCTCATGCCCTAACTTTAGCCTCTGTCATAAAGAAGGCTGGATTTTGATGATCCATGCATGGGATCGTGAGAAGAGAAGTTCTGGATACTGGTAAGGGCCAAGCTAGACAGAATTTTAATTTTCTGAAGGTCCACAAAGCTGCCAGGATCAAATCCATAGTCACAGGACACACATTCTTGATGTGTTCCTTGCACCTGGCTGTATCTTCACCCTGCTGTACTGAGTGAGGACTGTCCTTTCAACAATCCACTGAGTTCACTGTGACTGTCCTAGGTCTGTGATTGGATATGTCCTCTGACAGAGCAGAATGTGAAAGCTGGCCCATTCAGACATGCCTGTCCTCAGTTGGACAGCCATAGCACACTCTCAGAGGCACTGTGCTGTGCATCAAGCAAAGCTTTGGACACTAGAAGAGTCTCACAACTGTCATTCTGGGTGGCAGAATGGTACATCCATGCCATCATTCTTTCACTAGACCTTACAGTAGGACTTTCTAGGCAAAAGACCTAGTGTTATGACCCCTGTATGCCTTGACTAATATGGTGACACCTGGCACAGAAGCCAGCTTCTGTTTAGGCTGTTAATAAAGTTTCAGTTTTTGGTACTTAGTTTCCATTATACAAAAAATTGGGCACAAGAATGTCTCAAGAGTGCTATTTCAGCTTTGTAGACAGCCTTCAGGAAAGGAAAAGAAAACCCCTAGATCTGCTTCTTCTGGCCACCTTCATATTCTTTCCCAAGGGCATTCTCAGTGACTTTTATCCAGATCAGGACCTGTTTCATGGGCCAGGTCAACTGCAGCCTAAATACTGCCCCTTCAGTGTTCAACTAGGGTGGCCATTAGGTTGGTTCTAGGCACAGAATATGGAGAGACATTATGATTTAACTGTGGAGAGGGTCCACACTTGGCTGAGTCCCTACGCACTTACTTCCCTTAAATCCAAGGGTTATGGATCTCCATGCTGTCTTTAATTAAGGTGATAGGGCCTAAGGAAGCTGGCAGTTGCTCTTAACATCTTAGAAAAGATGGCTTTGGGATGACCATCACCCTGCTGTGTAGAATGTGTGAAATGAAGTCCTCCTGCCCACCTGAAGATTGCTCCCTTAGGCCAAAGAGCCTGCTTCCCATCTGCCATTATGGCTGTGCCTGGTGGTGGTGGATGGTCACTGGGCTCTGCACATTTGGTAGTTGAACTGTTAGAAATGCCATTAGGAAGCCCTGTAGTGGAGGTGCACACCTTAAATTCCAGCACTTGGGAGGCAGAGGCAGGTGGATCTCTGAGTTCCTTTCCAGCCTGATCTACTCCAAGGAGTTCCAGGACAGCCAGGGCTACACAGAGAAGCCCTGTCTTGAGACTATCCTGCCCCAAAGGGAGAAATGTCATGTGGAGATAAAGGCTGCATATCTGAGTACCTCATCTTGGGCAGTGGTGTAGTTAATGTAAGTTAAACAACAGCTTGTGGCAGTTAGAGGTTGCCCATCCCCCAAAGTTCTGCCCACCAATCCTCTTTTGCCAAGGGGGCGGGTCTATCAGCCTCCCTTCCTTCTTCATGTTCTGTCTTGGAACATCCACTGCCTGTTGAGGACCAGTGTACAAATAAAGACAATCTGTTGTAGGTTATTTTGCATCCATGTGTGGGACACTAAGACCAAAACTGACATGGGACACAAAAGGTTTACGTGGTTCATGTATCCTGATCCTTGATCATCTTTGAAGCAAAGTCAAGGCAGAAACTCAAACAAGGCATGAACTTGAAAACAGGAAGTGAAAGAGAGACTACAGAGGAAGGTTGCTGACTGCATTGCTGACCTTATTTTCCTTCACATAACATGCTGCCCAGTAGTGGCACATCCCACAGTGAGATAGCACACTCCCATAGCAGTCACCAATAAAGAATCTCTGCACATCTTTCCTGTAGGCTATGTGATGCAGGCATTCTCTCAATAATATTTGCCTCTTTAAGATTTCTTCTACTCTATGCTGTTGAGAAGTTGACTGGGACACAAGAGCACCATACAAATGAAAAGGGCAGTGCTAAGAACAGGTGAAATGCCACCACAGGCAGGAAATCAGGTAGAATGTCTAAGTGTCAGAAGCAGCTGGCTGTTCCTTGTTGCTGTCTGGACCTATTTGAAGCAGAAGTGAGGGCCTGGATGATTGCAGGCTAGAACTCAGTGTTCACAAGGTGGAGTGGATCTGTCTGGCACAGGTCTGAGAGAAGCTTATGGCTCTAAATTGATGGCTTTAGAATGCACTAGGCAGAGAGAGGCCCTGACTGGTACTCACTCCTGTCAGTGAAATGATCCCTAACTTGCTTTGGTGTAGGGACCATGAGAAAGTTGAATGGGTGAATTCCTGATTTTGACATGGACTTGGTTCCACTAGGACTCAGAGACCAGTTGTCTCATCCATAATTGGCAAGGACATTACTCTTATGTTTCAGGGTGAAGAGCAATGGCAAAGTTTTGCTTTGCAGTCCAATCCTGATTGTTGATGAATGACTGATCAGTAAGTGCAAGTTCTAGTAACTATGATTTCCCCCTTGGATGTTTACAGTCTGATACTGCTCATGAACAGACACCTCCCACCCAGTCTAGCTTAGTCCTCCTACTGTGCTGTACCAATTTCAACCCGAGATCCCTGGTAGCCATAGGAATACTTAGTGATTCCAGCTGTTTCCAGCTTCACTTTCCATGTGTCTTTCCTGCTGATCAGGATAGTACTGTGATCCAGGTGACCCTCTGGAGATATCTTTAGTGACCTACACCCTCTCCCTAACCTCTCAAAGGGCTGATTGGTTATTTTTCTTTTGTTTTGAGACAGGGATTCTCTGGGTAGTCCTGGGTGTTCTGGAACTCACTCTGTTGTAGACCAGGCTGCTCTCAAACTCCCAGAGTTTCACCTGCCTCTGCTTCCTGACTGCTGGAATTAAGGCCTGTATGAGCAGCAACTCCCAAGCTGGTGTGTTCTTAATTCATTGACTTTGTGGGCTTCCAAGTATTCAGAGAAGAGAGAAAGATGAACTGGTAGCTCTCTTCTTAGTCAGAACTCATCAAACCAGTGTAAACAGTCCAGATCCAATCCATGGAGTAGGCTAGTGAGTTGAGGCACCAAATTATAACCACATGAGCTGGATCTTAGTTTTGATTTTTTTTATTTCCTACATTTAACAAAAAGCTCTATTTTCTTATTTTTATAATTGATTAATGAATTTATTAAAATTTTCATCCCATACAACTCAGGAATTCATAGAATACAACTTTGGCCATTTTAACATGTGTTTGGAATTGAAAATCCATCGGAATGATATTTCATGCATTGGAAATATGATTTCTGGAAATTTTCAAAATTGTAGCTGTGTCCTGAAGAAACCTGAATCCCCTGTAGGTCACTTTTCCCTGTCAAAACCACCAATCCTTCACAAACACTAGTTTTCTGATGAGTAAAATTTTATATTAACATTTAGTCTTTAATTACCTTTGCTTCCATGTCTGTGGTTGTGTGTACATCTGTGTGCACATGTGCATTTCTTAGTGTGTGTACTTGGGTTGGTGTGCTGGGCACTCACCATAAGGGTCACATGTGTTCAGAGAAAAATGTTTGAAGGTAAGTTCTCTCCTTTCCCCTTGTTGTTCTACAGTCTCTGCTGGATTTTTGATAGGTAATATATTAGTCTAGCTGGCCTTGGAGATTTTAGGCAATTCTCCTGTCTCTACCTCATACTTTGCTGTAGGGTTTACAGTGTTTGCTACCTGATAAGATTTTTCAGGGGATCTGGGTATATAGTATGGGTCTTTAGGCTTAGATATCTACCTCATTATCTCCTTGTTCTGGTTTAGCCTTCAATATTTTTTTAAAAAAATTATGTCGTATTTTAGATATTCATTTGAGAATCAATTGAAATAAATGTGCTTCATTATGGTTGTGTTTGTGTGTGTGCATGCAAGCTTGTGTGTATGTACTTGTGCATGGATTATGTCATATTTCTATCCTCTTCCCAGTGGCCTGTTCTCTTTTGTTACCCTCATATGTATGTTTCCTGCCAAGCCCAACTGTTTCCTCACTCTCATGTTGTGTCATATGCATTACATACTATGCCTCCCTCTTCTTGCCCACAATATCTCTTTTTCCCCTCTTAGAACTTATCCACTCTTACTTTTCCTGTCCTAAGATTCACACACAAAACCACACACAAACATTTCAATACAGGCATTCTCTGGCATATTCTCTTTCTCTCTCCCTCCCAGCCCCCCTCTCTCTTTTTTACATGTAGGCATATATGATGAACAACACACATGTAGCTTCTGCATATTATAGTAAACCTGACATTTGTCCTCCTCAGACTGGCATATTTCACTTAGCATCTTGATCTCCAGGTCTACACATGTCCTGTGTATCTCACTTTCCTTTACCCCTCATGATGTGTCAGTGTCCTGATTTCTCATCCCCACCCATGTGCTGGTGCTCATCCTGGCTGGTTCTCTTTCAGAGCTATAGTGAAGAGTGGAACAATGAGCCCGGATGTCTTAGTACCCCTGCCTTACATTGATAGATCAGACAGCAGTCCTGTTTTCCTTGTTCTGAGGAACTTTTATGCTGGCAGCCAAGGTGGCTGGCCTAGTTTTATTTCCCACTCTCAGTGTGTAAACACCCATGATTCTCCCTGTCTACCCATCATTTGTTGGCTTTGGCTTTCTTGTTACCAGTCATGGTGGAGGTGTGAATGGTCACTTTAAACAATTTTCATTTCATTTCTGAGATGATAAGGTGGCTTAACACTTGTTAAAGTTCATACCTTTGTGTGTCTTCCTTTGAGGTCAATCCCTTCAGTTCACGACCCCATCTACTGATTAGATGAATTGGTTTTTGTTATGTTGTTCTCTGTGGAAATGTGTAGCCTGCCACTAGACAGAAGACCTAGTAAGGTTGAAGTCAGTTAAAAAACCCCAAGTATTCTCATAATTGAGAAACGTAAGTATTAGTACCAATTCAGACAAAACGTATGGGGTCTCAGAACACTGGACCACAACATCCCTGTGGGGGACCATATCACTTAGGGAAACCAACTTTCCCACTCAAACAAAGCATCTCTAACATTTCAGATTGAGCCAACCAGAAGCATCTACCCCTGGATCCCACCCCACCCCATAATGTTCATAAGGTCCCCAACTACAAGAAAAAATGTGCATGAGTTATTTCACTCAGAATCCTCTGAGACCATGCATGTTAATGAGCTGTAATACTCTTGAGAAGAGTTTTCTCATTGGAAGCTTCCCTTGCTGGATCTAGGCCCTGACCAGAAGTCTGGGTTTGAGCTTTCCCTTTAGCTGTTTGTCTTTTCACTGTGGATGCCACTGGCTATTAATTGCACACACATTCTCCCACTCTGGCTCTCACTCTGGTCCAGGGGATACAGTGTAGTGTGCAAAATATTCACTGTGCAAGCACTGTTGAGTCAGAGTTTAATATCCTTGGCCCATGTCACCTTTAATCTACTTTTCTTTCTGGTAAGGCCCAAGTGTGTACTATACAGCTGCTCAAAATGAATCTTTAGTGCCTCTCAGTGTGTGAGCACCAGCGTGGAGTCTTAGGGCGAGTTTGAAGTCATTGCTCAGCTCTCTGCTTCTCTTCAACACCACAGAGAAACTGACTGACTAGTAAATAGCAAGCAGGAAGAACTGAGGGAGAGGCCTGATTTAGATGACTCCCAGAATATCCTTGATACGACTGCTGGACTGACAAGCTTAATTTAGCTTCTAAAAGCAGGAAATCTGATGTGGAAATATTTCTCTGATGCACTATAGGAATGGTCAGAAGACTGGGCCTAGAGATCTGATTTTCTCCTGTTCCTAGTCCAGCTTTAGGTAGGAGGAGAATAGATTCTTGCCTACCCTATCTGTAAAGTAAACAAAGCCCATGTGATGCTGACAGCCAAGAGTAGTGTTCATACAGCTTGTGACTTGCAAGAGAAGCCTCTGGAACCCAAGGTACAAATGGAGGGCTCAGGCAGGCCCTGCCATGGTTCTGCTTCAGTCACAGCAAGAAAGACCATCTATCCAGCTGTGTGTGGCCACATAGCTCATGCTACCTGCCACATGATCTCAGCGCATGTCCTACACTTCTGCTGGCTTGTCAGCCCTCATTTCCAGTCAATCAATACTTTACCTTTCAGAGAATCCCCCCTATGCCAGGCGGGAGCTGGTTTCTGTATTGGCAAGCTATACTGTCTTTGTTCTGTCGGAGTGCAAGGTGTCAGGTACAGTACCTTCATAGGGTGAGCATTGACTCTTCTCTCCCTGGTGACTTTCCTGACCTGAATCCTCCATACAGAGGCAGCTGTGCTCTTCCATGTGGGTAAGCTGACACCTAGGCTGCATTCAGACCATGAATCTCACCCTCACCCAATTCTTCCCACTTTCCTCCTAGATGTAGAGGATGGAGTGATGGCAGTATCTCCTGGAACCTCCTACTACACAACCCTATGGAACTCTAGTACTCTGCTGCCCTGCACTGTTATTCTATAAATGGAGTACCTTATTTGAGTTCAACAGAGAACATGGCAATCACAGCACTAAGGGTCACGGAGGCAATGATGTGACTATATGAGCCTCCTGTGGGTCATTTTCTTTAATGGCATCTCCCAATTTCTAAAGTTGGATTCCCTAAAGTATTCTTTGTAGGTTTAGTGTTGCTGAGTCCTGAACCTATAAGTAAATCCCATGTCACAGACTTGTCTTTGGATTCATTCCAGAGTGGCATCTGTAACGTTTTGAGCTGTGGGGTTCTGAAGTTCATAGGGCTGAATCTTGGAAATATCAGGCTCTGACCCCTGTTCTCAAACAAGTTTTAAAAGAGTCAATAACCACAAAGTATAAAACTGCAGTTTTAATGTTGACTGTGTGCCCAGCCTATTTCCAGCCCCTTTAAGGGATAAAAATCTTTCTTAGCCTATGTATCAAGTGGGACACCATCAGAAAATGACACTTGCAATGTCAGGACTTGCAAAGTTCTACCAAATTAGGAATGAGAGTAGGACCATGAATACCTGGGCCCAAGAATGCTGAATCCAGTATTTACAAAGAAAGAGGACTATGAGTTTTCACACTCATAGTCCTGGTTGCAACAGCATCAGCAACAGGCTTCTTCTGTAAAGTAGAGCCTTTTACATCTTCGAAGATTCAGAGGTAACCTGAATCTGAGCCTGTCAGGCTCTCTGTATCCTGGATTGCCTGATGAGACTTTGGTCCTTGTACTTTTCTCCAGTGGATAAATACTGTTCATGTATTTCCTAAAGATGTGACTGATCCTTACAGTGGCCAGGCTTCTTGGCTGAAGTCCATCTTCTAAGCCTGGGCACATCAGCTAGAACAATCTGTTCAATGTCAAGAGGCTGCATATGGAGAACAAAATGAAGGAACTTGTGTAATTTGAGAGGAGGATGGTTTTCTTGCAGAAGATATGTTCCCAGTTCTCTCCCAGCAGTCTTTGCACCTAGCAGACATCCTAGCACTCCACCAATGGGTAAGAAATCCCTCATTGATATATTGGCCCTCTAACCTGTAGTCTGAGCTTTTTGGTGGAGCTCTCACGTTGGAAGAATCAGAATCTCTCTGAAGTGTTAGCCGATGAGACCTGCAAGTTCTGAAGGAGACCGAGACAGGGATTTGAGGGCTCTCTTGGTGCTACATCAGTCAAGCTTTTTTGAACGAGTTAATTTTTGCCACACTGCCTGTCCAGAGGCATCCTAAATACCCTGTGGAAAGTGACAGGGTCCTAGCACTCACAGATTCTAGTGTTGGTTGCTCACACATCTCCTGCACTGCCTGAACTGGTGAACAGCTTGGTATCTCCAGGCTTTGTTCTCCTTTCTACAATGAGACTAAGAATGGAGACATCCAGTCAGGCGTGTTCTCAGGGAAACATCCAAAGTCTAAGAACTTGTGGTCAGTCAATGACTGGGGAGCAGGTGTGGAAGAGCTTCAAGAATGGGGTAAGTGAGCACAGAGAATGCAAAGACCCTGGGTACTCAAATGGAAGAGAGAGACACAACTACCCCTTAAGGGATCATATGCCCAGGTAGAGAAAACATCAACTGTGTTATCCAGGCACAGAAGGCAAGCAAAGAGACCCACACATAGATCCTGCAGTGACACCATGAAAAGTTTTGCCCTGGAGACTCGACACCTCAAGGGCTGGGATGCATATATAAACACATCCAGGGGAGAGGATGACGGCTAAATGATTCTTCCTGCATAGCTGAAAAAATGTCCAAATGTACTGACACTTCCTCAGATCCTTCAGGTGCTTCACCTACAGAAACTTATCAAAGAATAGCCAATAACGTTTAATCACTGAATATTTCACCAAGTTTGAGAAATGCCTCAATAGAGTTACCCTCTGACCTCCACAGAATATGCAGAAAATATACATGCTACCTACATCAAAGAGAGAAGGAGGGCTGAGAGAGAGACAGGCAGATAGAGAACAGGATAGAGTCAGATACTGATGTAGAAACAGAGTCAAAGCAGGAGTAATAGAGTGATATAGAAACAGAGAAACAGAAAAGACAGGATAAAGGAGACATCGAATAGGTAAGTAAGTGAGGAAATATGTAAATAATTTAAAATGCTTTTCAAGATTACATGCTCTGAGAGCCATACCCACAGTGAGAATTAGGGTATAGTCTGTAATCCTCATACATACATACCTACTAACACTGAATTGGACCTACTCAAGAAAGCGCAGGCTAGCAGAAGGAAAATGGCATGAAAGGCTAATCTTTCTTGGAGGGAGGAAAGGACATGGAAAGAGAAAAAAGGATCAACCTGAAGGCAAAGAAGTCTGCTGTGAAATCATAATCTATGTCTACAAAGCATCAGTTGAGGACACAGTAGACATCCCAGGGATGAGCTGATCGCTAAGTGAAAACAGTGTCAGTTATAATGTGAGGAGAATCTGAGAGGTCAGGCAGGACACACTACAAGATATCAGCTTTGAAGCTAGGTAAAATGAGAAGCTGAAGCCTCTAGTCATGAGTCTGAGAATTTTCAGTGTTGGGAGATGTGGTGGCCACTGGGAGCAATTCATGTTCTTTCATTTGAACCCTCAAGCTGTGCAGGAGCAGTGACCTGGAGGAGAGTCTTCACAGAAGAATCCTCTAAATAAAGTTTTCCATGAGCACGTCTGTAGAGGACTGATTTGATTACCTTAACCGACATGGGAAGCCACAACAGCTTGGGCAGTGCCATTCTCTAGGCTTGGATCTCACATTGAATAGCACTAAAGAGCTCTCAAGGAGCACAAAAAAGAAGGCTTACATGCATGCATTTTTCCCTCTGCTCTTAACTGTGGATATGACTTGAGTAGCCGCTTTGCCCATGTGCATTGGCTTCACTATTGGAATGCAGTATAGCCTGGAAGGGTCAAGTCACTATGGTGGAAAGAAAATTAAAAAGGGTTTGTTTCAGAAAATTCCATTGATTCTAAAACAATCCAGGGGCAACAGTGGAAGATATCTGGTGATTCCTTAGTCAGTAAAAGTTATCAGACTGAATGTCCTAATTCATGCTCAGTGGGACTAGGAGCACACTGCCTCACTCCCTCTGAATGTCCGATCTCCAGTCATAATGTACAAATTGCCTTCACTGAGTTCTGTCAAGGGTCAGAGGGACCTTGGTCAGTGCATGCCATGTGTCAGATGACAGCAAAGAGGACTTTTCAGAGACCCTGCACATCCCTCCACTAATGACCTTCCAGGAAGTACCAATCATATTAAGAGACAAGCCTCTGATATTCTCCTTGCTTCCCTGGTGCCAGCATTCAACTGAGAGAAAATTAGTGAGCAGCATCCCTGCTGAAGAGACAACAGTGACCGAAAGTCAGAGAACAGAGGATTCAGGTAGCTCCTCCTACCAGTGCCACTCAGTGTCTTATTTTCACAGAAAAGAAAAATCCTGGACAGTGACAGGATTTGTGCCCAAGGAGACTGAGTAGTTGCATGGGAGAGAAAGCATGTTAAATTGCTGAGGAAAAACCCAGGTCCAGGAATACTCATGGTGACAGTTTTCATCTGCACTCATTACCTGCTTAGAAACTCAAAATGCATGTGTTATAATGGTGGAGCCCCATGCTGAAACATGGCCTCTTGTTTCTGAGATTCTAAAATTGTCCCTCTATCAGGATGGTCTCATCTTCTGACATTCCCATCACCATCATAAGAGGAGTATACCCTCAGCACTTTGGTATATTGCAACACCCAACATGCCCAAGGCCTGAGATCTGAGTGGAGAATACCAGTTCACCAAAAGATGAATTACAATAAATTTCCTTTAGGGTGTCCATAAAATTCCCACTGTCACAGGCACTCCTCAGGTCAAGTCATTTACAGTGAGTCCCATGGCTGCTCTTATGGCCCTCTGTCTCATGCCTTCTTTTTGCCCAGGCTCATCCCAGCAGAGATGTTCTTCTCAGGGAGTGTGTTTCCCAACAACCTGTACTAGGATGGAAACTCTCACTTTCACTACATCTTTACCTGTTTTGATGTGGACTTACATCACCATCTTTGTCTTCCTGAATGCCTGGACTCTGCCAGAGTGTCAGCTCCATGTGCAGAGCTTGTCCATCACACCAATGATCCTGGGATCCTGCATAGTGAGGACTTTGCACATCACTATGCTTATAGAATGGCAACTGACTAAAGCACAGATGACACCACTTCACCGAGACATTCTGGAAGCTGGGGTGACATCTCAGAGCCAATCTTCACCCTAACTCCTTGTGGATAAGAATGAAGTCAGCCCTCTGAAGGGAAGAATGGCTTCCATGGTGCTACCGTTGGAGGGAGCAGGTACAGATGAGGAAGTGAGAAAAGGCTACAGGACAAGAACTGGGAGTCCACCTCTGTCAGACATCCCAGAAAGCACAATCCTAAGGAAATTCAGTGACAGTTGTCATGGAGACACCCACTGACTGATCTGTAGAGGCCCTCCTCTAGGCCCTTCAAGTCTCAAGACTGAGAAGTGATGCTGAGAGTGAGTCAGGGAGAGGTTGATGTCTTTTGGTGACAGGTGACAGGTGACAGGGCTGTCACTAGGAAGATACCTGCATAGAATGAAGGTCTGAAGAGAGGATCAGAGGTTGCACCATGTAGCTTCCAGGCACAGCTTGGCCTCCCATCAGTTTTGCATGCTGCCTCTCACTGTCACAGTCCTCCTTTCTTTATAGTCACCTCACTGACAATAGCATCTTGTAAGACCAGGCTTGGTGTGCCTCTATTGAGACATGGCAATTATCACATGAGCTTGAGGGGCAGAGTAGCCTTTTTGAGGATAGTCTACCAGAATATGAGCTTCTGTAGGAAATGGTGACCACACTGCAGCCTGCAGTGAAGGGGACCATGTCCACCCACCCTGTTCATGTCCATGTTCACTCATACAGGCGTTAGATTTCTCAGTAGCCTCCCATGGCCTTGGGCTCCACATCTTGACACCATGTCTTCTGTATCTACTCTAGCACTCCTCATGTGTCTTCTGGCCCTGATGAGGGAACACTTCATTACCCAAACCCCAGACTCCATCAAAGGTAATGCACATTCTCCCACACTGAACTCCCCCAGAGCGTGATTATGGACAGCATTCATGGAGAGGCCTCTGAAATCTCAGTCCACTCTGCTTTCGAGAACTGGAAGCTTGGTTATAGAGGATCAGAGTTGGAAATGTCTGTGGTCTTCTCATTCCTAAGACTTGGAGAGTCCTGGAACTCTGGATTAGCAGAGAGTTCAGGGAAGGTTAAAAAAATCTTCAAGGACTTAAGTTTTCAAGCTTCCTGAGAAGACCAAGACAGCAGGGAAGAAGAGGCCTCCTTAACTTTCCTGTCTGCAAGAATTCTGGGAAAGTGACAGTTGCCCCGGAGTGATCTGCACCAATGTGGGCTACCTTTGAGTACAGGAGGAGGTGAGCCTCAGGGCTCCTGTTGGTGTTATAGGACACCAGAACACCTGTCACCTTCCTCATCATTACTTTAGGGTTCTGGTGGTTTGGTGGTGTATTTTGCTCTCAGGAAGGATTCTGGTACTGGAAGACAGCATGTTTCACAGTGATTAAGGCCTTAGACATTCTCTGGCAAATTGGGTGACCTTCAAGAGGTCAGGATATATGCATGCCCTCAGCCTTCTATAATTCTACTCTCAGGAGGATTCTGGCACTGGCAGACAGCATTTTTCACAATGATTCAAGCATCTGAGATTCCCTCTAAAACAGCATGACTTTCAAGTAGTCAGGATATATACATTGTCTGTCCCCATTCTCATCCCCTTTCCAAATGAAGAAGCCCATGATGCTGTTTTGCTCATTTGAGCCCTTATGTCCAGAGAGACAAGACTATTTTGTTTTCTGTGCATCTTCACAGGGTGAGTGCATCCCATGACTTTACCACTCTCCCACTGTGGACAGAAGCATTCACCAACCAAGTATCCTGGATTCCTGGGTGTTGGTGTTTACTCAAATCCACGAGTAAACACTCAGCTCTCACACTTGAAGTCCACCTCATTTGAGGCCTGAGCTTCTTTTGTCAGCATTACAAGGTGTCTCAATCTTGTTGCATCCAGCATCCTACTGCCATAGTCCTCTTGTCCTTAGTGTTCTCATAGTGCACACTGTTGTGGCAGGCTGTGTGTGTTCATATAGAGGACAGGGGAATCATCATATCAGTGTTGAGGGCAGTGTCAAGCTCAAGTGCTTCTGCCATAAAATGTGGACAGCACAGCTTCCCAGGACATCCTGCAGCTGACACAGGATCTTCCAGAGGACTGTCCATCCTGAAAGTCCATACAGACATGTGGAACAGAGAGGTCCAGTTCTTCTCTTCAACTGAATCCACTGAGTTATGGTACAGGATTCAATTCTGACTATTGGAACGGCATGTCTTCATCATGATCAGAGATAGGAGGAATAGGGTAAGGGAGAGAAGCAAGGACCAGTTGTGCTGTTGTGCCTGCTCCCACTCTTTCACAGAGAAGCAGGCCACACAGGCTGACTGATCCTCACATTGGCAGTACTCTGACTGTCTGCGATTCTTGAACCTCTGTGTGTGGTCCTTCGGCCCAAGTACAAAGACTAACTCCACTGTCACTGTACAGAGAAGTCTCCAAAGTCCAGGGCTTGAACACTCCTGGTACTTGGTGCTGGATCAGGATCCTGGAGGCACCTGGAGCTCTCACAATTGCTATGACTACCAAGGACTCCTGCTGTCAACTGCATAAAATTTAAGAAGCTACCCAGGGTGGTCTCTCAGGAAGATGGCTAGTTCAGATGCTGCTTGAGCTTCAATGACACCTATGGAAGTTTGGTTAGTATGGGAGGCCATGAAGCACATCCTACATATGCACAAGGGTGCATGCTGACATGGTGTCACTCACGATGTCCTGTGCCTGCACAGGAGCTGCCCAAAGACTGCACAGTGCTGAATGCATACATAAACCTTAAAGAACAGAGTTGTGGAAGAAAACTTCCAATCACTGCTCCTTGCTTGCTCTTGAGCAGGCCTCTGCAGGCCTCACAGGGAGCAGATTTCTCCTTGTTGGTAGCAGGTCAAATGATGGGAGAAAAGGATAGCCAAGAAGGCCAGTAGTTACTTTCCCGGACAGTCAGTGTGATGATTTGTTGCCTTGAAGCCGAGTGGCAGTGATGATTCTCTGCCAGCTAGGTCTGTACTGGATAGGAGGTGACTTAAAAGACCAGCATGGTGCTATATGACCAGGCTCTGAATGCCACTGTGGAGATTCTGGTGACACTGCAACCATCTCCTCTAGAAAGAGCATCCAGGATGCACAGGAACTAGGTGTCTACCTCAGCTTCCCATGAAGCCATCCAAGCAGCAATGTCAGACTTCACAGGGCTCAGCACACACTGCTTGTCCAATAGAAATTGTAGGGAGCCATTGAGGTGGTACCTTGGTGTTTTGACCATGGTCACTCTGACAGGCACTAGGTCACCAAGTCGAAGGACTCTGTATAAACTTGTTCCCAACTGACAACAGCTATACAAGTCGCCATTTCGCCCTGGCTATACCCACAGTCTCTAGCTGATTACTGCTGTTTATTTGCATCAGATACCACCTAGGCTTGGTCCAGCGGGATTTCTTCTTGAGGTAGTATGCCAAGTAGCAGACTTTAATCCAGATGGGGTAGAAATACAACTGACCATCCCATGAGAACCCAGAAATGCATACATTTTGATTTTACCTATGAAAAGACATGAATAAAGACAGAGAAAATAAAATTCAGACCACAACAGTTTACCTGTTGATTGGGTTTGGCCTCTATTTCAGTGGAGCCATTTCTTGGAAGATATAAGTGGGTTTTTGTGTTTGGAGCCCTCAGGAAACAACAGAGTCTTGATAGGCAAACCCTGATTCTCTTGCATAGCCTCTTGAAGTACCCAATATTCTGAGGGGGTGATGAGGTTTCACTGTCAGTCTACCTCAGGTGGCAGGGGCCTTCCCTCTTCTGATATGCTTCTGGAGACACAAGGGGCATCCACAGCTCCAGAATGGAGGGCACAAGCAGTATCTCTGCTCTTCTTCTTGGGACAATGTAAAAGCAATGTCAGGCATGGAAGCACGTCTTGCCACCTTGTGTCCTCAGAGTGTCAGGGCAACAGGGCTATGCTCTCCTGATGGCTGAATGTAGAGGAGGCCAAAGCTGGGCTCACTGGCCCTTTTCTTTAGTGGAAGACCAGAGATAGAGGGATGTGCTGGTAATGGGATGGTGGAGGGCAGGGATCCACAAGCTTAACTGAAGTGGTAGATCCATGCTCAAGCCTCTCCCATGCCTGTTCTTTTAAAATCATGTATGCCCCCAACAATTTATCATATGTTTTGCTTTGGGATTCTGAGATCTTATTGGTTTTAAATCCCATGCCAAAAAGAATTCTATACTGCTGGAATCTGGGTAGGTGTCAGGTGAGATATTCACATGAAATGTTATGAGAATGGATGTTTCTCAATGTCTTCAATGGAAGGCCTAGTCTCTGGGGAAACTGAGCATTTGCTGAATTAGGTTTTCAAGGTGCCCAGAGATGTGACTTGGAATGTCATAGGTCCCTGTGGCAATGTTTTCCTCTATCCCTTTAGGCATGCTTCCTCTAAAAGGGTGGTACCCACTGGTGATAAATGAGAGTAGCACACCAAGACTTCACACATCTGCTGCCTCACCATTGTATGGCTCCGTAGTACAAGCTCTGGGACATAAAAGGCCTTTGTTCCACACTGCTCTTTCAGTAATGTGCCAGGTCTGGGCTTGGTGGATAGGCTAATGTCTATCATCTTCACATTACCCTCTGCATCTCTGAAGATATGCTGAGGTTTCATGACTTGATGTACAATGTCAAGGCTGTGGGAGTACTTTATGACTGACACTATCTGCCCAAATATTTTCTTTGTCTCTTCCTCCTGTAGTGGGCCATCCTCCATTATCAGGTCAAAGAAGTTTCCTCCTGGAGCACACTCAGTAACTAGATGGACCGATTTGATGTTACCCCAACGTGAAGGTGGCAATGATGTTACAATGGTGTAGTGTACCCTATGTGGATGTTTCTGACAGGATCTGCCTGATGTGCTTCGTGATGATCTCTACAGTTTTTATGGTCACCATGTCCTGAGTTTTTCTGTAGCAGATGAGATTCACAGTGCCAAACACACCCTGGCCAATAGGAAAAAGGACCATATAGTGACTCCTGAGTTGGTTCTTTCTGGAGTTGCTGATCATGAAGCTAGGTTTCCTAGATGGCTCCTGATTGAACTTTATATAATTTATTCCTTGCTTCCCACTCCTTCTTCATTCTTTATTGCTCTTTTCAATTATGTATCTTCTCATAATTAAACTTTCCTGATTTGTCAGGGATGGTGCCTAGGAGTTGGAGAGAACTTTCAGATACCATGGGATACACCTATCTCTGCACAAATACTGCCAAGATCCAACCTGTCACACCCTGACATAGCAACTGGAAAAAATCTACTCTAACATTGTTAGACATAAGCTTGCTGTGGTCTACTGCTCCCACTGTCAATCTGAAGGCTCTTTGAGTGCCAGCAATTCTGAGAGGTTGGTTCTTGGCCCCCCCAGAGAAGTTTTGGTCCAGTTAAGGTTTTACAGGCAGGCAGGAAGGCAGTTGGCAAGAGATGTTCTATGTACAGGGAGAAAGGCAGTTATAGAGAGATGCCCTATATACAGGGAGGATGGCAGGTGGGAACAATAGTCTACATTCAACTGCTCTTCTCAAGATTATCTGGGCTCATCCAGATGTGTATGTTGGACACTAGGATTCTAGCTACATTTGGCTCATCCATGGAGGTATCTTCTAAGGAGAGGGGAAAATCCCTAAGGAAAGAACTGCCCTAAATTAAAAGAGTTGTTCCCGATTTAGTTAGCTAAATGCCCTCTCTATTCGGATATTCCTAAATGAGCTATCCGAAGACACATAACCTTCATTTAAAATTCTGGCATCTTCTAGTAGAATGTTTTCCCTTATATTGACACTGGACCCCTGAGAACCCCAATGCTGATACAGATTTGGGTTTTCTTGTCTGAATTCAAAGGAATCAAATTGGCTTAAGTTTCTTTTGCTGACAATTCTAACCAGTCACATTTGAACATTTGAATCTATGAACCAAATATTTATTGGGCCACTAAATTATACTGTTAATTTTGGACCACCACCACCCCCCTTGGCAGGCTGTAACCTTCCTCACTTCAGCAGGAAGCCGCTTGAGAGACTCCTGGGCAAGCCAGCTTCTGGTAATCCTATTGTTCATGGGGCCAAGTGGCTGGACAATTGTCCTCCATGGAACACTAACTGTGTCCTCCATGAGTAAGGTCTATGGTCTCAAGTCACTGCCTTACCTGCTCCATTCTAGTGCACTTTACTTAGCTGTGTAAGGACTGAGAAAGGAGAGACATACAACAGTAAGAATGGCAACTGCAGTCTTCAGCCCCCTGTGAACAGTGTTCATTAGGATAAGAAGGGTAACCTTGTTGGAAAGATACAGATGGCTCAGCAGAGCATGTGCTTTCTTTCTGCCCTGGTGGTCACAGCCATTGGACAGGGAGTCTGATGGAAGGACCCTTTCATGGTTGTTCAAAGAACATGTGAGTTGTGGTAACTACTGCAGAGCCAGGGATATTTCTCCACCACCACCACACCACCACCACCACACCACCACCACCACCACCACCACTACCACCACCACCACCACCACCACAACCACCACCACAACAACAATTGACTTGGTGATAGACAGAGGACTATTAAAGTAGTCATTTTGAGAGCCTAATGACCAGGCATGTCTGCTGAGGCTATGGTATATGTGGTGGCTTTGGCATCTTCTCAGCTGGCTGAAGAAATAGGACATGGGGTCTTGAGGAGAGAACAGGAACCAAGCAAGAAAGATCCAACTCCTCCTGGAGAGGGCCAGGAAATCAAGCTTGAAATTTGACATCTGTGCGTGTGACGGGAGTCCAAAGACAAGAAAAGCCAACTGTTCCTACAAAGGACAGAGACAGTGTACAGGTCCGACCAGTATAAAGTCAAGCTTCTGTTTATAGGAAAGATGGGAAAGAAGACTCAGAGACAAAGTCAGAAATGGATTGGGCTGTCCAATCAGAACTTTGAATTGTCCCACACCAATATCTACCCCACTGGTGGACTTCTGGAGTACATGAAGGAGCCAGTCCTACAAATCTAAAACTCCAGGATCTCCATGACATAGATAACCCCCATGACAACAAGATAACTGAGAGGAGTACCACTGAAATTTCAGTGTTGATAGAGTATCAGAAGCCTCATACCACACCAAAAAGCCATCGTGATGAATATTTGCAGACAAAAATAGTGGAACCCATGGTGACACACTACAGCTTACACAACACTATCACCCCCTGCCCCCATGATTAGGGAAAGGTTGCAAGGATGAACAATGGACCAGAGAGGAGGGGGAGATAGTAGATTGGAGTGGGTGAGATGAAATTCTCACACACACATACCAAAATCATATAACTTTAAGCAAAACAAACAGAGTAAAATCAAGTATCTTTAGGATGAGAGCTAGATAGATTATAAATGTCAATATGATAGATAACAGCAGGGACACAACAGGGTTGTTGCAAATAGAAACTGACAATGACTGTCACAGAATGCATGAGAGCTGAACAAGCTCACACCAGGAAGAATCTCATGAACACGGAAGTGGGGACATGGACACAAAAGTCCACCACAAGATGATGGACAGTTGGCACTTGACAAGTGATCAACTGATGAGAGAGGGAAAATCAGCATTCTGATGGCAAGCCCTGAGAGGTCAATGATACCTCAAGTCAGACAAGAAATAGACCTAATGGAGAGATGAGAAGGAAAACAAGGAGAAGGAGGATCAAAAAGGGAGGGACAGGGAGAAAGAGGATGGAGAAGAGGAAGAGGGTAGGAGGGGGTGAAAAAGTGTATGAGACAACTTCTCAGAGATGAGTGGTGTTCAGTGTCTGTGTTCTGTATCCTTTGCCTGAAAGATTGGAACATTCAAGTCTACAGAGAATTAAACAGGAAGGTAAACAAATAGCTTCAGGAAGTCCCTGAAACTGGCCAGATTCCCTGGGTCTCTGTTTTCCAAAATGTAATCAGTCCAAGCTGCTCTGAGTCTCTCTTAGACAAGACAGGTTACTAAGACACCTGAGACCAGACCAGCTAGCTGCCTGGGAGAAGCAGGAAAAAAAGAAGCATGCTGCTTGGAAGAAGTTTAGAGCATGCTGCTGGGGTGTGAAAACTGCCTAAGATGTGCAGCTTAGAAGAGGAGGCCAGTGTCCTCAGCAGGCTCTTCAAGCACTGGGTGCTCTTCCTTTACATTTTTTGCAGGTGAGAGTGGATGGGGACAAGAAGTGGAGCACAGAAGGTCAGGAGTCATCAGAAAAGGGCATAGGGCTAACATGTCCCTCCTAAGCTGCCCCTGCCTAGAAGCCAGTATATCCTTTACAGCTGCCCTGTGAGGCATGCATGTTATTTCTTTCTTTTTTATTAATTTTCATTTTGCATGTGTGGGTGTTTTGCCTGCCTTGATGTATATGTATAGCACTACCGTGCCTAGTATATAAGATAGAAGAACATGTTGATCCATTGGAACTCGGGTTTCAAGAGATTGTTAGCCACAGTGTAGGTCCTGGACCTCCAACCTGGGCCCTCTGCAAGAGCAGTCAGTGCCCATAACCACTGCACTGTCTTGCCAGCACACTCAAATGATCCTATGGAGGATAAACTCCAATGCCAGATTAACTTGTGAGTTATCTTCTGCTGTTTTGATTAAATATATTCCTAACACATGGTTAAATGTTTGTTTAGTGGATAAAAAGAGTAGCCCATAGTTTTCTCCATGGAGTCTCTTGGCATAGCCTGAGTTCTCACCAGACCACACAGATTGACATAAAATTAAATTTTATAAAGTGGAATAATTTATATTATTTGTGGAACTTGACATTATTTATTTCCTTTATTTCAAAACATTATTTTTAGATCTCTCTCACTTTCTCTCTCTTTCTGTGTCTCTGTATCTATCTGTCTCTTTTAAAGCTGTGCATGTAAGTGCAGGCACATATGACAACCAGTAGAGGGCACTAGATCAACGTGAAGCTGGATTTAACAAGTGATTCTTATTCCTGGGACATGAGTTCTGGGAGCCAAAATGAGATCATCTCCAAGAACAGTAACACACTTACCATGAGCCCTTTCTCCGGATGGCTCCACTCTGCTTCAAGAGAAGCTATTGATGAACTTCACTTGACTGTGGGGAGAAATGTGTCAGGAAATTCTTCTCAAGAACTATTTAGGGTCTGACTAAAAACTAGGTAGATCTTTATCAGGAAGAACTGGAGGAAGATTTCCAACAAAGAACACTCATTGCACATCTACTCCCCAAATGCAACAGCACCAACATTCATAAACGAACTTTACTAAAGCTCAAAACATACACTAAACCCCACAGAATAATTGTGGGAGACCTCAACATCCTACCCTCAGGGATAGACAGGACATTGAAACAGAATCTAAACAAAGACACGATGAAACTAATAAAGGTTATCAACCAAATGGATTTAAATATCTACAGAACATTTTATCTTAAAAAGAATATACCTTCTTCTCAGCACCTCATGGTGCCTTCTTCAAAATAGATCATATAACCAGTCACAAAACAAGTCTCAACAGATAAAAAACACTGAAATAGTCCTGTGCATCTTACCACATCACAATGGACTAAGGCTAGATTTCAATCACAACAAAAACAACAGAAAACCCACATACATATGGAAATAGAGCAACTCTCTACTCAATGATAACTTGAGTAGAGAAGATATATAACTTGGTCAGGGAAGAAATAAAGAAAGAAATCAAAAACTTCCTGGAATTCAATGAAAATGATGACACAGAATACCCAGACTTATGAGATACACGGAAAGCAGTGCTAAGAGGAAAGTTCATAGCACAAAGTGCCCTGATAACTGAACTGGAGAGATCCTACACTAACAATTTAACAGCATACCTGAGAGCTTTAGAGCAAGACGCTAACACACCCAAGACCAGTAGATGGCAGGAAATAGTCAAACTCCGCCGAAATAGAAACAAAGAGAATGATACAAAGAATCAACAAAACCAAAAGCTGTTCTTTGAGAAAATCAACAAGATAAATAAAACAACAAGGTAGATAAAACCCTAGCCAAACTAACTAAGGGGCCCAGAGATAGCATCCAAATTGACAAAATCAGATGAACAGGGAGACATAACAACAGAAACTGAGACAATCAAAAAAATCATCAGATCCTAGTACTTTTAAAAGCCTATACTCAACAAAACTGGAAAGTGTAGATGAAATAGATGATTTTCTAGACAGATACGACATACAAAGTTAAATCAAGAGCAGGTAAACTGTCTAAACAGACCCATATCCCCTAAAGAAATAGAGGAAGTCATTTAAAAACCTCCAAACCAAAAAAAAAAAAAAAAAAAAAAGCAAGCCCAGGGCCAGAATTCTACCAGATATTCAAAGAGCTAATAGCAACAGTCCTCAAACTATTCCATAAAATAGAAACAGAAGGAACACTTCTTAATTAATTCTATGAAGCCACAATTACTCTGATGCATAAAGCACACAAGGGCCCACTAAAATCAGGTCGTAGACAAGGCTGCCCACTCTCACACCACCTATTCAATATAGTACTGGAAGTTCATGTCAAAGCAGATAAAGGACATTCACATGAAACCAGATACACTGAAACTAATAGAAGAGAAGGTGGGGAAGACCCTCAAATACCTAGCCACTGGGGAAAAGTTCCTGAACAGAACACCGATGGCTTATGCTCTAAGATCAAGAATTGGCAAATGGGACTTCATAAAATTGCAAAGCTTCTCTAAGGAAAAGGACACTGTCAAAAGGACAAATTGGCAACTAACAGATTGTGAAAAGATTCTTACCAACCCTATATCAGATAGAGGGCTAATATCCAATATATACAAAGAACTCAAGAACTTAGACTCCAGAGAATTAAAAACCCTATTAAAGATGGGGTACAGAGCTAAACAAAGAATCTTCAACTGAATAAACTCAATGGCCGAGAAGCACCTAAAGAAATGTTCAGCATTTTTAGTCACCAGGGAAATGCAAATCAAAACAACCCTGAGGTTCCACTTCACACCTTAGCCAGTCAGAATGGCTAAGATCAAAAACTCAAGTGCTAGCAGTGCTGGCGAGGATGTGGAGAAAGAGGAACACTTCTACATCGTTGGTGGGGTTACAAGCTGGTACAACCACTCTGGAAATCAGTCTGGCAGTTCCTCAGAAAATGGGACATAGCATTACCTGAGGACCCAGAAATACCACTCCTGGGCATGTACCCAGAAGATGCTCCAATATATAACAAGGACATATGCTCTACTATGTTCATAGCAGCCTTATTTATAATAGCCAGAAGCTGGAAAGAACCCAGATGTCCTTCAACAGGAAGGACAGTGGATATTGACAAGAGGAATGGATACAGAAAATGTGGTACAATTACACAATGGAATACTACTCAGCTATTAAAAACAATGAATTTGAGAAATGCTTAGGCAAATGGATGGAACTAGAAAATATCATCCTGAGTGAGGTAACCCAATCACAAAAGAGCACACCTGGTTTGCACTCACTGATAATTAGATATTAGCCCAAAAGCTCGCAAAATTCAAGATACAACTCATGGACCACATGAAGCTCATGAACAAGGAAGACCCAAGTGTGGGTGCTTTGGCCCTTCTTAGAAGGAATAACAAAATACTCATGGGAGCAAATATGGGGACAAAGTGTGGGACAGAAACTGAAAGAGGGGACGTCTGGAGACCATCCCTTGTGCAATCACCAAAGTTAGACACTGATGTGGATGCCAAGAAGTGCACGCTGACTGGAGACTGATATGGCCGTCTCCTTAGTAGTCTGCCAGAGCCTGAAATATACAGAGGCAGATGCTCACAGCTAACCATTGAACTGATCAAAGGGTTTCCAATGGAGGAGTGAAAGAGAAGACTGAAGGAGCTGAAAGGGGTTTGCAGCAACATGAGGAGAACAACAATACCAACCAACCAGAGCTCCCAGGGTCTAAACCACCAGCCTGGGAGCAGCATATAGGGAGGGACCCATGGCTCCAGCTGTATATGTAGGGGAGGATGACAGTGTCAGGCATAGGTGGGTGAGGAAGTCCTTGGTCCAGTGAAGGCTGGACTCCCCAGGGTGGGGGAAATCAGGGGTGGAGAGGTGGGAGTGGGAGGGTGGGTGGGGCCATATCCTCATACAAGCAGGTGAGGGGGATGGCATACGGGGTTCTGAGTTTGGGGGAAGAATGGGGACAGGGGATTACATCTGAAATGTAAATAAAGTACCCAATAAAAATGGAAAAAATAATGAAAAGCAACAAAAAAGACACTCACTGTTCTGGAAAGTGGCACTGAACTGCACAAATGATCATTAAGAAATGAAAAAATTCACTGGAGTTCAGAGCAGAGTGACCTAAAATTGAGACCAGAGGGGAGGCAGACATGTGTCCCACACTGCAGACCTTGCTGCCTGAGTTGAGCATGTGCAAACTTCTATCAATAATAAATCTGATTCTTGTTGTTGTTGTTTGAAAACACACAGAATTTGTAGTTTTCTACAGCAAGACAAACATGAAGAGCATTGTCAATGAATCAACTTCCACATGTGCACAGATGTTGGTCCCTCATCTGGGAGAGCTGAGGGCATCTTTCCAGACCTAGGCTCTTTCCAGACCTCAGCCCCAGTTCCCATGGGAGAACAATCCCTAAATTGGTGAGCACAGGAACCAGAGGCCTTCTCTTCCTGTCTTATTCCTTTCTTCTTGCTTTCACCTTGCACTGGAAGCTGACCCTCAAAGACTGTATTTGTATATGGCACCTGGGACATCAGCATGCCCAGAGTGAAAGCTTCACCCTGGTTGCTATCCTCTAGTGAGTGCACTCCATGAGCATGGAGTTTTTTCTAGGTAGGGAAAACTTCTTCTGAGAACTTGCCCAGGTTCTGAGGTTGGAACCAACCAGGCTCCAATTGTCTTCATTGCAGGAAGTTAGGGGCTCTGGGATGCTCTCAGTATTCTTGTGCCTCTGCCATCTTCACCTGAGTCCAGATGCCTTGACCCCATGGAGTGGGCTCACATAGAAATCACACATACATAAATACATACCTGTATACAAATACATATACTTGCACACAGGCACACACACATCCAAACCTGTCACCTTGATCTTCAGTCTTTAAGAGAATTCAACCTCTGTCTACTGGTCCTTTTCCTGAAGTTCCTCCAGGACAGTTTCAGAGACCCAGTGCCATTACAAGCTTTGACTCAGCTGGAGCACTGATTCAGCCTTTTACATCTACTGACCTCTGCATCCTCTCAAAGGGCTGTGACTGTCAGGACACACATGAGATTAATAGGGGACTAATGAGCACTTGAGGAGTCCCATGGCTGAAGAAGGGTTCACTGCTACTCAGTACTGCATTCATGGCTGCAATTCAATAGCTTATCAATGATGGGTTCAGTGTTTTCAGGTTTTCTATCTGCCTAGCATTCTGTCCTTGTCCCTGTTATGATCATGATCTACACTTAAGGTCTGACTCCTAGATATCTGAGTGCAGAATGAGGAAACCACTATCTAGTGTGTAGTCTAGAGTAGGCAAGCTTCCTCCACTTTAGGGATTAGAACCTGTAAGACAAGGGTGCAAAGACCATCACACACAGTTAGCACAGTAGCTGGTAGGGGAATCTATCTAGAGATGTACATTCACAGGTCCCCTCCTCAAATGAGGCTGAAGTCAGGACCCTGAGCTGATTTACCTTAGATTCAGCTGAAAAGGGGAGATAAATCAGTGGAAGGGTTTGCATTGTCAATTTCTTGGGTTCTCTGCAAAGCAATTAGTACTAGCTTCGTAACTTGGAAGGTGGAAAAGACATATGGCTAGTGGAATGACTCTACCATTGATAGGGAACTTAACGACTTATATGACTTAGTCTTTTGCTGTGAGAAAATAACAAAGGAAAGTAACCAAAAGGATGATCTGTCTTGGCTCAAATGTGATGGTGATACAGTATCTCATGGTGGGAAGAGGAGGGTGCTAGGGGAAAGAACTACTGACTTCATTGTGTCCATGGTCAGGAATCCCAGACAGCTGAAGGTTGAGAATATAGTTGTCTTCTCAGTTTGATCCATCTGAAATGCAGCTTGAGGAAATATTCCAGAAAACATACATGGTGGGCCATAAATACCTTAGACAAACACTTTGAAACACCCACAGATACATGCCCCGATGTTTCCACCTAAGCACTTCTAAAAGTGCACAAAGAAGGTTAATTTCTGGGGAGCCACGATGTCCATAAAGAGAAGAACTCTAAGTGCAGAAAGATCATTTCAGATCAAGACAAATGCTAGCTACAAGAGGAGAGAGCAGGACACAGAGGGAAGAGGTGGGAAACTGCATGTGTTGGTTCACACATGCTTGGCACATGGAGCAGCACTCTTGGAGGTATGTCCTTGGTGGAGTAGATATGGCACTGTATGGATGGACTTGTAGGCCCTCCTCCTAGCTGTCTGGAAGCCAGTCTTCCATTTGCCTTTGGGACATGATGCAGAACACTCAGTGCCTCGGTGCCATGCCTGTCTGGATTCTGCCATGCTTGACACCATGATGATGTGCACGGATCCTCACAAATATACAGTCATTCCCAATAAAATATTGTACACAACAAGGTAATAAAATATTGCTTTGGTCATAGTGTCTCTTCACAGCAATGGAAACCCTAACAAAGACACTCAAGGAAGTGCTAAGAACCACCTCATGCCAGGGGAAGAAACTGTTGAGAGATGCAGTGTGGGTCACAAGGAGAAGAAGGCTATCATGGGCCTATCCTCCTTCTTAGGGAACATGGCCTCTTCTGAGTCTGCTGAGTGAGAAGGAAGGAGACACTAAGAGAAGGCAAGAGTACTGGGTAGTTTTGGTCGACTTGACACAAGAGACACAAGAAGAGAAAAAAATCAACTAAGAAATTACCTCCACTTTTTGTCCTGTGGTCATGTCCATGGACAGTTTTCTTGGTCCTTGATGAGATCCCAATAGACCACTGTGGGCAGCTCCACCCCTAAACAGTGGTTCTTGGTCTTATTAGAAGGCAAGCTGAGGAAGCCAGTGAGAAAAAGTACCAGAGTAACTTCCTTGTATGATTCTGCGTCTGTTCCTGCTTGACTGTTTACCCTGACTTTTCTCAGTGTAGGATTTGAACTGGGAGAAGAAAAGTATCTCAGCCCTTTGCTCCCTAAGATCCTTTGACCATGGCATTGATCACAGCCATAGAATGCAAACTGGGAAAACAATCAGCTGAAAAAATGGTCCCCACTGTCCAAGAATTCTTGTAAGCTATTTGATTACACTCTGAACGAAGAAATTGTGTTGTTTCCTGATGAAACATGTTCCTAGTAGTGGTATGGCTCACTCTTAGTAAACATCTTTAATCCCAAACAATGAAGGCAAAGTTAATATTGTGGAAAGTAGCACCATGTTTGAAAGTTATGTCTAATTGAGTGGCAGGAAACGTGATGAATCAGAGAAACATTTGACAGAAGAGGATATGCTTCACTCTCATGAGAAGAAAGTGGGGGGATGCTACTTATGAGACAGCACTGCAGAGAGAGGAAAGAAGACAAGGAAGCAGTTTTACTGGGAAAGATTTACAGAGACCAGAAAGATCCAGGAAATGGTGAGCTTATTCCATAGTAAGTCTCAAAGCAAAAAACATTCTAGGCCAAGATAAGATCATATGAAGCTCCAGGCTTCTAGTACTAGTTTTAAGTTCCCACAATGAGGCAGTAAGCTGAGAGACTACATTTACACTAAGAGAATAAACAATACATTTGCAAGGGAGATACAATGAAACACCCTAGTCCATTGCTTGAGGGGGATCAGGTCTTGTCTCTGAGGAGAATATGAGCAGGACCAGGGATGTGGATCAGGACAGAGTGGTTCTTTTATTTGGTCCCTCAGTCCCATCCAGTCCTTATGAGATTGTTAAAGACAAGCAAGAGCTTGACCTCTGGTTCACAATGAGATCCTGTCCCACAAATAAAGCAGTGTCTCAGCAAGTAAGGGTCAGGAATAACTGGAGAACTCCTTAGAAGCAGTCCTGATGCTGAAGCAGTTCTCTAGGAGGTGTCCCAATAGTCTCTGGAAAATTGACTTAAGGGCAAATCATCTCACAGAATCCCAAGAAAGAACGAAAAACCCATTGTCCCATCTTGAAGGAGTCAACTCTGTGCTGTTACAAGACTCCCTGAAGGGAAGAGTCATGACAGGAGCCTGGAGGGGAGTCCAAGGACGCCTCAGTGCTTCTCAAAAGATGAGTATCTTTATGCCAAAAATTATTTAGAGGAATCCCCCTTCTACTGGGCTTTCACATCTACTTTGGCCCTTTAATGCACACTGGAAGCAAGACTCTGGGACAGAACAAAGAATAACAGGTTCAGGTTAGATAGGGCCAAGAGCTCCTCAAGCCATGGCTCTTTCTGACTTTGTCCCTCCAGATCACAAAACCAGAAGCCTGTGGATGTGGCTTTGACAAAACTCCCTTGTAGACAGACTCTCTTATGTACTCTGTAGATCCATCACCTGACAATATAAAGCTGATGTTGGCTGAGGCAGGAAATAGAGCGAGAACCACCAGGAGAGAGAGAGAGAGAGAGAGAGAGAGAGAGAGAGAGAGAGAGAGAGAGAGAGAGAGAGGATCTTGGGAAGGAGTCAAGAGCTGGAGTTTGACCTTGAAACTGGAGGAAGTCTGACTCATGAAACTGAGGACAGACAGCCAAAATGTGGCAGATATTGACTAGAATAAACAAGTTGTAAAAGTTATGAGCTAGTCTGGGAATAGGCCAATGCTTATGGACTGGGCATATATTCATAAGTTATTAAGTCTGAGAGTCGTTATTCTGGGAACAACGAGGGTGGATAGAAAAGGCAGTAGTTACCAATGGCACACTGAATGTGAGGCTAGAATACAGACTTAGAGCTAAGAACTCTTGGTTGGAAGACAATTCTGTAGTGATCCACAGAGAGCAATGCAGATGGCAGCTCTAAAATAAATAAATAAATAAATAAATAAATAAATAAATAAATACCCTGATGAGGAGAAAATAAGAGCTCTTCTCCTGGACCCTAGTGCACTTACCAGGTGGTTCTCCTCTAATTGCAGGCTCATGAATCAATACAGCTAGGAGGTGCAGACGTTTCTCTCATACTGCAGCTATAATGCACTTCCATGGTGCAGCAGAGAAAATGAACAGCCTGGGTCTGTCAGAACCTAGCATGTGCCTGTAGGAAAAGCCTGCAATGGCTCCTAGACAGAAACAATGCACTCCGAGATTCTGATCTACCTTCCCAGGATGGGCAACAAATACAGGGCAAAGAAAAGCTATATCCCAAAACTGGCAAGGGCAGCCTACCTGCTGGACCAAGCAAAGAGATAGAAGCTAGCTTCCACAGATGTGTGCTGGACTCAGGAGCCTGAACAATACAAAAAGGCAGAAAGAACACTGTCACTGTGCTGTGGTGACACTGAGAAGACACAACCTTCTCAAAGGGAAATGTATTCAATTTGAAAACAATAAAAAAAACCAAGAAGTTGGGTATAAAAAATCTTAGAGAGAAAGAATTTTTCTCTAAATAATATAATCAGGTCTCCAAAGTAAGGAGAGAGTTAGAGAGAATAAAAAGCAAATTATTATTGCATTAGGATATAAAGAAAAATACAACGACCGATGGCATTTGGATCCTATAAAATTTTGTTTAGAGTGTAAGCAAGAAATGATTATATGTTCAGTAATGACTGGGGTTCTAAAATTGACAGTGGTAATCATTACAATTAGGAAGATGTTTCAAGACACTTGCATTGTATTTGGCATAATTCTAACACCTCTCTGGATGTTTTAACTTTATATAGTGAGATTATGGATTTCAAGAATGCTGCTGTGCTGAGTGTTGATTTGTAGTATGGTAGATACTACAAATAAAATTTCCCATGGCCTGAGGTCAGTATTTCTATTTTGGTCAAGCTTCAAGAATGGAATATATAGTTTGATCATGCTAGCCCTTTTGGTCCTTGGAATACTTTTATTCCTGCCCATCATATTAATGCTTGTCTTTAACAATATCAACATGTTGGCAGCCAAAGTATATGGCTTGAACCTGAAAATGGACCTCAAGAAAGAGTCATTAAATTAACAGGCTGGCAAGCCAAGGATGGGTAAAATTCTGCACAGAGCCTTACCAACCTAAGACAGAACTGCATTGCTTTGAATAACACATATTCCCTGATGGGGAAGGAAGGCATTCTTGTCAGAATGACCTAAGACAGGTTCATTCAGCACCATTTGTTGAAAATGCTGTCCTTTTGCCCACAGGATAGTTTTGCTTCTTTGTCAAATATCAAGTGACCACAGGTGTGTGGGCTCATTTCTGGGTCTTCAATCCTATTCCATTGATCTTCTTGCCTGTCTCTGTACCAATACCATGCAGTTCATTAAACTTTTCATCCCATACAACTCAGGGATTTGTAGAGTACAACTTTGGAACTTTAGTTCTATCCCATTTATCTTTTCCTTTTTCTGTACCAATACCAATGCAGTTTTTAATCACTATTGCTATGTAGTACAGATTGATGTCAGGGATGGTGATTCCCCCAGAAGTTTATTATTGAGAATAGTTTTTCGCTATCTTGGGTTTTTGTTATTCCAAATGAATTTGAGAATTGCTCCTTCTAACTCTATGAAAAAGTGAGTTGGAATTTTGATGGGGATTGCATTGAATCTGTAAATTTCTTTTGGCAAGATGGCCATTTTTACTATATGGCAGATTGGGAAAAAATCTTTACAATCCTACATCTGATAGAGGGCTAATATCCTCTGACAATATTTACAACAAACTCAAGGAGTTAGACTCAAGAGAACCAAATAACCCTATTAAAAAATTGAGAATAGAGATAAACAGAGATTTCTTTCTTTCTTTCTTTCTTTCTTTCTTTCTTTCTTTCTCTCTCTCTTTCTTTCTTTCTATATTTATTTATTTTGAATTGGATATTTGATTTACATTTCAGATGCCACCCCCTTCCCCATTCCCCCCTTAGAAAACACCTATCCCATGCCCTTCTTTCCTTTTTGCATTTATACACTTTTTAAAAAATGTTAATCAAAGGGTTTATAAGTTTGGTAATGCTCAATCAGAAGTGTAACCCACTACCCAACCTAGATATATCACCTACCTTTGATGGTGGAGACACGGGAACATCTGCCTCCCTGTCTTCCCCCTCTTTCTCTCTCTGTCTCTCTCTCATCACCTAGATTCTCCTCTCCTTCTCTTCCTCTCCTTACTCCTTCTCTTCCTCTCAGTACTCCTCCCACCTTAGCTCCTCCTACATATCACCCTTCCTGTTAAAATAAAACTTTTCTCTCAAAATACAATTAGAGCATAATTATGCCAAATTTTACCAGTGAGGTACAAGATAGTCCTAATACCTAGTCTATCATTTTGTTGACTAACAAAACCTCTGTCATCTCTCCTAACTAAAACACTTAGTTCTGAACCTGGCTTTTTCCTTGGCTTTAGAATGAATGTCAGCTGAAAACCATCCACTCAAATCTTTTCTCTCAAGGTAAATAACCAGGATTGGCTATGAGACTGTAAGTTTTCGACCCCATCAGAAATCCAGAATGACTGAGTTAACTAAAATTGTGGGAAGCACAAAACATAGCTTCTAAAACTTAGCCAATTTATAGGACCTCTGAACACCTGTACACTCCCTATACTACAAAACATTGGAGCATCTGTTCTTCAGCCTTCTGGCCCAGAATCATCTGACAGACCTTAGTGCTGCAGAATTATTAAGGGCTGATTACTCTAAACAGAGAATTCTTAAGTGAGGGACCTTTAATGGCCAAGAAGTACATAAAGAAATGTTTAACATTCTTAGTCATGAGGGAAATGCAAATTAAAACAACCCTGAGATTCCACCTCACATCAGCCAGAATGACTAAGAACAAAAACTCAGGTGACAGCAGATGTTGGCAAGTATGTGGAGAAAAAGGAACACTTCTTCATTGCTTGTGAGATTGCAAGCAGAAACAATCACTCTGGAAATCAGTCTGGCAGTTCCTCAGAAAATTGGTCATAGACTTACCTGAGGACACACACAGGTATACCCCTCCAGGGCATATACCCAGAAGATTCCTCAACATTTAATAAGGACTCATCCTTTACTATGTTCATAGGAGCCATATTTATAATAGCCAGAAGCTGGAAAGAACTCAGATGTCCCTCAACAGATGACTGGATGCACAACATTCCATTTACACAATGGAATACTACTCTGCTATTAATAACAATGACTTTATGAAATTCACAGGCAAATGGATGGAACTTGAAAATATCATCCTGAGTGAGATGACTCAGTCACAAGAGAACACACATGGTATGCACTCACCAATAAGTGGATATTAGCCCAAAAGGTCAGAATACACAAGATTCAATTCACAGTCCATATATTACCAAGAAGAAGGAAGACCAAAGTGTGGATGCTTCAGTGCTTCTTAGAAGGGGAAACCAAATACTCACAGGAGGGAATATGGAGACCAAGGGTGGAGGAGAGACTGAAGGAAAGGCCATCCGGAGACTGCCCCATCTGGGAATCCATCTCATATACAGTCACCGAACCCTGACACTATTGTGGATGCTGGAAAGTCCTTGCTGATGGGAGCCTGATATGTCTGTCTCCTGAGAAGTTCTGCCACAGTCTAACAAATACAAAGGAAGATGCTCACAGCCAACCATTGGACTGAGTGTGACGGGAAGGAGTTGGAGAAGGGACTGAAGGAGTTGAAGGGGGTTTGTAGCCCCATTGAGGAGCAATATTGTCAAATGGCAAGATGCCCTGGAGCTATCGGGGACTGGACCACCAACCAAAGAGTACACATGGGGTGGGAACCCATGGCTCTTGCTGAATATATGCCAGAGGAAGGCCTTGTTGGACATCAGTGGGAGGAGCGGCCCTTGGGCCTGAGGGTGTTCAATGCCCTAGTGTAGGGGAATTCCAGGGCAGAAAGAAGGGAGTGAGTTGGTAGGTGGGTATGAGAGTACCCTCTTAGAGACTGGGAGAGGGGATGGAGAGGGGAGACCTGGAAAGAGGAAAGCATTTGAAATGCAAATAAAAACATATGCAATAAAAAGGGGGGCCTGGGGATACAATGGGAGGAATAATTGATTCAGGTAATCAAAGGGGATAGCAGGCTGCAGAATTAAGAGACCCAGAAAGCTCATTTGTTGTGTGACCTCCATCAAGCTGGGTAATGGAACCTGCACTCCTTAATTTGTAAATTGCCCATCAAAATGCTTGCCTGGTCTCCATTGGAAGCTGTAGTACATATATCCATAAGTTCTTTATGGAGAACACTTCTCTTAACATAACAGCCAAGGTATGTTTCCAAGTATCTGTGTCCATATTAGAATATAAAGGTCCACATGCCCAGCTCAGCACTAAACACACATCCACCCCATGTCATCCTCCCTCCCACTAGTCACTCAAGTGCTGGCAAACAGCATTTCAGTGCAGGGTTCCTCCCCTTATCTTCAGTCTGTAACCCAGCCCTTCTTCCTGAAGTTTGTCTATGTAATCCTCTATGGGGGCTCAACCTGGACCCATTAAAAGCATTTCTAGGAACTGACCACACTACTATTGTGCTCATGCCCCAAGTACAGTGGAAACTTTGACCTGAGTATCTTTCTATGTGTACACAAGGAGACCCTACCATTCTTCCTTTGTTGGAATCCTGCAGACTCCTCATGTCTAGAGAAGGTAATCTGCAGGACAAGCCTGGACTGCTGTGCTGAGGCCAGCAAGACTTTTGCAAACACTTGGGTTCCCAGTTATATATGAAGATCACTTAGAATACCTCCAGGGTGTTTCTAGAGAGCACTAGGACTCCAGTGGATTTATGTAGTCTATAGCTCACAGGATCATCTGGATGTTGGAGTTGATAAGGAGAAACAATGCACAGCTGCAGAATGGGGATTTCAAGCAAAGGAAAAACCCATAACCACAAAAGTACAGAATAGTTGAGTATACTGCAGTACAGGCTGAGTACTCTGGGAGGGAGGCAGCAGTCTGGCAAAGTTTCTGTTACTGCCATGAAATAAGGAATTGAGCCTAAAGACCTGAATCCAAAAACATCCTGCTATAAAAGTCAGAACAACAAAATGTGTGACTTTGGAGACCAGGTTTATGGGCAGAAGAACCTGGGTTCATGTTTTCTTCATTGAGAGAGGGAGGAATGGATGAGTGATAGAGAATGAATGAATGAATGAGTGAGTGAATGTTGTGTTGAACATTTGATGAACTCGAGATCCCATCGCAACTCAGTGCCTTCTCCTTCCTTCAGGGACACTGTCCCCTCCCATTTATTGGAAGAATGTTTCAAAAGGTGCAGGAGAAGCCTAGGAGGATGTGGAAAGCCTTTCCATCTCTCTTCTTCCAAAGTGGAGAGTATCTTTATTGAGGTTTAACTGTCGTCCTGAGGGAGAAGCCTACAGTGGAACTCATGATGGGGCACCTGTCTCATCAGAGGTGACAGATCCTCACCAGGTTGTTCTTTGGAGGCAGAAGCCAATTAGACAAAGCCCACATTCCCATCATTCCTTGAGGTACTCCTCCCTCCTCCTATAGGCACAGCAGACCTAGGACACCACCAGCATCAACTGTCCTATGGATCCTTATGAGGTACAGATTTCTTCAGGGCCTGATGTCAGCCTCTATCCCAATGAAGGCTGAGCTTTCAAGACCCATGCATGGGATGGGGAGAACAGCAGTTCTAGACATGTGAGGAGGGCCTATCTAATCAGAATTTTAGTTTCACTAAGGAATACCAAGCTGCCAACATCAATTTCATAATCACAGGATACATGTCCTTGAAGCTGACTGTATCTTCACCCTGTCCTTTCTTTCTTCAATCCTCTGAGGTCACCATGAATGTCCTAGTTTTGTGTTTGGGTATGGCCTCCCATAGAGCAGAAGTGATAGCTGTGCCATTCATTCAGCCAGGGCTGTCCTCCCTCAGACAGTGGTATCACATTCTCAGAGGCATGGAGCTGTGCACTGAGCATTGGACTCTGAAAGGTCTCTCTCACAGTTGTGGTTGGAGGAACAGTGCACCCATGACAACATTTGCCTGGTGTGTCCCCTGCATGCCTTGACTGCATCTCACTTAGATGCCACCACCTGTGTAGGCCCTTAAAGAAGTTTCAGTATTTGGTGTATTTTGTTTCCATTATTTTTTAAAAAAAAGGAGACAGGCACGTGTTCAGTCTCCTGTTTCAGATTTGTGGAAAGATTTAAGGAAAGGGACAGAGCACTTCTAAACCTTCAGGTCACCTTCACATTCTTTCCCAAGGGCATTATCTGTAACCTTTTCCAGTGCAGGAGATGTATCATGGGCCAGGTCAACTGCTGCCTCTTGTCTGCTCAACTAGGGAGGCCATTAGACTGGGGCCTGGGCACAGAATATGAAGACATTAAGATTTAACTCTGGAAAGATTCCAAACATGGCTGATCCCTACCAACCTCCCTCATCCAGGGCTTTTGTGTCTCTATGCTGTTCATCTTAGGAGAGATTGCTTGAGGACCATCACACTGCTGTGTAGAATGTCTGAAATATATTCCTCCTGCCCATGTAAAACTTTGTTCCCTCAGGTAACAAGGAGCTTACCTCTTTTCTGCTGCCATCCCTGTTCCATGGTGGCTGCAAATGGTCACTAGACTCTTTATATTTGGTAGCTGAACAGTTAGAAATGCAATGAGGAAACCCTGTGGTGGAGCTGCACATCTTTCATTCCATCACTTGGGAGGCAGAGGCAGGTGGACTTCTGAGTTCATTACTGGCCTCATCTTATGGAGGGAGTTCTGGGATACCTGGGCTACACACAGAAACCTTGTCTTGAGACCACCCAGCCACATGTTGAGAGAAATGTCATGTGGAGATACCAGTCATAGTGGAGGAGGAGTGAGGAAACAGTCACCTCAAACACTTTTAATTCCATTTCCAGGATGATAAGGATGCTGAACCCTTGTCAAAGTACCTGCATTTGGGTCTCTTCCTTTGAGGGCAATCTCTTCAGTTCACTACCCCAAATATTAATTAGATGACTTGGTTTTTGTTATGTGGCTTTCTTTTGGACAGTAGAGTCAGTCACCAGACGGAAAACATGTTAAGGTTGAAGTCTGTTAACAAAAACCTTAGGTATTCTCGTGATTGAGAAGAGTACCAATTTAGGCCAAGGTCTACCAGTCTTAGAATTCGTGAGGACAACATACCAGTAAATGGACCATGTCACTTAGGGAAAACATCTCACCTCCCCCATGCACCTCTTATACCTCAGATAGGGACAACAAGAAGCAACTCTCCCTAGATCCCAGCACACCCCATAATATGTATAAGGTTCCTATCCACAAGGAAAAAATGTGCATGAGTTATTTCACCAAGAATTATCTGAGAGCAGCTGTGTTATTGAGCTGTAATACTGTTGGGAACAGTTTTCTCTTTGGAAGTTTTTCTTGCTGGATCTGGGCCCTGACCAGCAGTCTGGGTTTGAGGTTTCCCCAGAGCTGCTTGGCTTGCCACTGAGGATGCCACTGGCTATTAATTGCACAACACATTCTGCCACTCTGGCTCTGACTCTGGTCCTTGGGATCCAGTGTAGTGTGTAAAATATTCACTATAAAAGGACTGTTGAGTCAGTGTCAAATCTCCTGAGCCCATGTCACCTTTAATCTACCTTCCTTTGTGGTGGGGCCCAAGTGTGTACTCTTGAGAAGGTCTCAAATAAATGTTAAATGCCTCTCACTGTGTGAGCAGCAGGGCAGGGTAGAGTCTTAGCGTGACTTTGAGGTCCTTGCTAAGCCCTTTGCTGCTCTTCAACAGCACAGAGAAACTGACTGACCAAGAAATAGCCAGCAGGAAGTATTCCACGTGCCTCCTAAGTCCCCTACACCCTCAAAAGAGACATGTGAGGCAGTGTTAGGGTAGTTACCACAACGAGGCTTTATTCTCGTACCAGGTAAAGCAGAAGACCCCGAGCCTGGATGAGGCACTGCTTATATACACCCTAGAGTGGCGTGTTCACTTCTGATTGGCTGTTCACTCATCACCCCTTATTACGCCCCGGGATTGGCAGTGGCTTGGCACGCTTTCGCCTCTTTGCACCTGTGCAGTTAGTTGTTTACTTTTGTGGGAGCAGGATGCCAGCTCCATCTTGTAATGGCGGATGCTATCACCACTAACTGTGGCTCCTTACAAGGAAGAGCTGAGGGAGAGGACCAGTTTAGATGACTCCCAGAGTATCATCCTTGGTAATACTTTGGACTGACAGGTATAATTTGACTTCTAATTGCAGGAACTCGGATGTTGAATTATTTCCCCGATACAATATAGGAATAGTCAGAACTGGCTCTAGGGATCTGATGTTCTCCTGTCCCTAGTCTAGCTCTTAGGTAAGAGGAGGATAGATTCTTGTATACCCTTCCTATAATGTAAAGAAAGCCCATGTGATGTTGGCAGCCAAGAGTAGTGTTTCATACAGCTTGTGACTTGCAAGAGAGAAGCAGCTGGAAACAAAGGTAGCAATGGAGGGCTCAGGCAGGCCCTGCCATGGATCTGCTTCAGTCAGAGCAAGAAATCACATTTATCCAGCTGTCACAGCCACATAGCTCATGCTACCTGTCACATGATCTCAGTGTGTGTCCTACACTTCCTCTGATTCTCAGCCCTCCCTTACTCTCTAACGTGCTGTACCTTCAAGTTAATTCTTCTATGCCAGCCCTGTGCCTATGCTTTATGTATTGGCAAACTATCCATCCTGTCTTTGATCTGTCAGAGTACAAGATATCAGGTACGGTACCTTCATAGGGCAAGCATTGACTCCTCTGTCCCTGGTGACATTCCTGACCTGAATTCTCCATACAGAGTCAGGCCTGCTCTTCCAGGTGGGCAAGCTGACAATTACAGTGAAAAGGGTCAATGACCACAAAGTACAGAACAGCACTTTTAATGTCAACTGTTAGTAAAGTTTAGTTCCATCCCCTTGAAGGGATATAAATCTTTCTTAGCCTATGTATCTCATGGGATACCATCATGCACATGACACGCTCAATGTTAAGACTTACAAAGTTCTACCAAATGAGGTATGAGAGGACAACTGTGGACACCTGGGCACAAGATGCCCAAACCCAGAGTCCACAGAGACACAAGTCTCACATTCATAGTTCTAGTTGCAACAGCATCAGCAACAGGCTTCTTCTGTGGAGTGGGGCCTTCTTCCTCTCCTAGGATGCAGAGGTAACCTCTGACCTGAGTCTGTCAGGCTCTCTGTATCCTGGAATGCCTCATGAAACTCTGGTCTTTGCACTTTTCTCCATCTATGCACGCTGGGATGCATAGATGTTTTCCATGCATTTCCTAAAGATGTGGCTGATCCTTACAGTGGCCAGGCTTCTTGGCTGGAGTCCATCTTCTAAGCCTGGGCTCATCATCTTGAACAATCTGTTCAGTGTCAAGAGGCTGAATATGGAGAAAAAATGAAGGAGCTTGTGTAAGTTGAGAGGAGAGTGGCTTTCTTGCAAAAGATGAGTTCCCAGCTCTCTCCCAGCAGTCTTTGTACCTAGCAGACATCCTAGCACTCCACCAATACATATGAAAACCCTCATGGCTATACTTGTCCCTCTAACCTGAATTCTGAGCTTTTTGTTGGAGCTCTCCTGTCAGAAGAATCAGAATCTCTCTGAGGTGTTAGCCAAGGAGACCTGCAAGAGCTGAAGGAGATGGAGACAGGGATTTGTGGGCTGTCTCTCCACTATGTCAGTCAGGCTATTTGGAAAGAGTTAACTTGTGCCACACTGCCTACCTAGAGGCATCCTAGAAACCCTGTGGAAAGTGTCAGGGTCCTAGCACTCAGAGGTTCTGGTGTTAGTTGCAGGCTCTTCTCCTGCACTGCCTGAACTGGTGAACAGCATGACATCTTCAGGCTTTGTTCTCCTTCCTACAATGGGACTAAGAATGGAAACATCCAGTCAGGGGTATTCTCATGAGAACTGCAAGGTCACTCAATGACTAAGGAGGAGATGTTAAAGAGCTTCAAGAATGGGGTAAGTGAGCACAGAGAATGTGAGGAGCCTGGGTACTCTGAGGGGAAAGAGACACAACTTGACCTTCAGGGATCATATACCCAGTTACAGAAAACATCACCTGTGTTGTCCATGTACAGAAGGCAAGCAAAGAGACCCACACATAGCTACTGCAGTGACCACACGGAAAGTTTTCCCCTGGAGACTCAACACCTCAGGGGCTGGGATGCATATATAAACACATCCAGGAGTGAGGGTGACAGCCAAATGGTTCTTCCTGCATAGCTGAAAAAAATGTCCAAATGTTACTTCTGATGAGTGCCCACTCTACTGGGCATAGCCCCAAATTCATACAGCAGAAGATTTCATTTTAATATGTCTGTGTCCTCTCCATTTCCCAGTCACATGGGAGCATTATGAAGACATAGTGAGACACTACAGATACGCCACTGTTCAGAGATGACCTCCCAGACCACTACATTGCTAAACAAACTAGCAGGGTCCAAAAGCCACAAAAGACTTCAGTAGACTTCTTACCTCCGTTGTGCAAATGGGGTGTACAAGAACCATTTTGAACACTTACTTAAGAGTCAAGGGTCAAGATCATCTTGTTACATTTTGATAAAAGTTGCCTGGAAGCAGCTCAACTTGCCCAGCAGAGACTCATTGCTCCAATGACTGACAGAGTTCTACCCTCCATCATGATTGGCTTTTGAGGGCCCAGAGATGTCATTATCATCCATGGACATCCAATTTTCTGGAAAATGAATTCTCAGAGCTCACTGGAAGTTTTTTCATGATGATAAATGCTGAGATAAACTCTGGAGGGAACACAAGACATGGTGATATCAAAGGCAGGGCTCAAAATGGAGGCACAGAATGGTGTACCAAACAGTATCCATTCAGCATCTTAACTCATCCACCAAACCATAGATAGGAGCTTATAACACTGGAGTGTACCTTATATAAGCAAATACTGTCTAAGTTGAAAAGCTGTGAGAGTGTAGTGAAGTGCAAGCCAGCTAAGGATGTGGTTCTTATCCTGTGCTGTCTTCCACAGTAGAGCAGAATATGGCTAAAGCCGGTCCCCTGATTCTAGACAGTAGGTACCTGTCCTCCCTCACTCTGCTCAGGTTCCTTGAACTCAGGAAACCCTACAACTCACTCAGCTTCTATTTAGCCCTTCTGCCAACAGACCTCTCATTGTACCATCATCCAGCCTCTGTAATGTCCCAGATTGGTGGGTAAGATTGGTACTGCAAAGAAGAGAGCCAAGTAGCAGCAAGCACACATAAGAGAATAGAAGCTAACAGCCTAAAGGATGACACTTTAGCTACAAGCAAAGTATCATTCAGTACAGCTAGTGGTGGCAGCTGGTTGTTATCTTGTTAGAATGTAAAAGGTTATCAGGAGATTTGTCTTTCAGCCTTGGGTAAACCTGAAACCTGAAAATGGAATTCTTTGAACTCTGCACAACCAGCCCTGAGCCTTACCATTTGAAAAGGACTGTTTAGGATCCTCTGTACCAAATGAGTTCTCTAAAGTTTAAACACACTCTTGTGCATCACCCAGTTGAACATATTGCTGGGAATTTGATTGGATTTCGCAGTTTACTATGTTTCTCTTGACCCACTTCTGTCTCATGTCTGTTAGTTTCCTTGACAATTAAGCTTTAAAGAAACTTTGCAAGTGGTCTTTTCAATGTTTTCTTGCAAGCTATTTTCAAATGGTTAACTGAACATCAGACAAGATGAGGAAGATGGTTTACCCAACAACCACCTGAGAAAAATGAGAGAGTCTTCCAGTTCAAAGCTGCAGGGTCACTGATAGAAACCAGAAGGGATCATCCCTAGGAAACATGGGCCAGATGCAAGTCACCAAATACTAGAAAGACAGAGAAAATCTTGGGGATGAGATAACTTGTCAGGGTTGAGCAGGACCTTGATGGCCTAATAGATCGGTACAACAGCATTGAAACTTTTCTGAATACATCTTGTCTGTAGAGTTTCAGAACAGGAACTTGATTCAAGGAAAATAATAAGAGCAGACGGCTTTTCAAGTGGCACACTCCACAGGAAGTGCTAATCACCAGCAGATGGAGTTCTCAAAAATGACTGGGAAACCTTAAAGAACACCACAGGATTCTGTGAAGCCAGAGAGCATGGTTGGCATGTGGCCAGAATGTGCAGGCAAAGGAGGCCCTTCTGAATCAGAGACCTCCCTGGCCTGTAGCACAATGGCTTCCTATGTTAAACTTGGAAGAGCCTGGGCTTTGCAGGCAGCAGAAAGAATCACACAGGTGATCCATGGCTGCATGTTAGGCCACACAAAACAGGCTACCTTCAGATTGAACATGCTCATCTCCCAGCATGATCAGTAATAAACCCAGCTCATATGTGTGGGAGAAAGAGACCATCTCTCCTTAAGATTTAAAAAGACACATCACTCCTCTCTGAGAGAGAGGTCCACTGGATCTTTAGAGGAATCTCAACATCTCTGCTTCATGTCCCTTGAGGATATAGTGCTCACCAAGGCCAGTTTGCAGTCATGCTCTCCCTCTGTGTGGGTCTGAATAGATAAAACTCTCTGAGATTGCTCAAGAGAGGATCTTTCACCTCTGCTTTCCCTCCAAGTCACAGTTCATCATCTGGACCTCAGACAACTGAGAGGTGGATTAAGTCCTCTGAATAGTTTCCAGGCAAGATGTGATTAAGGTCAGGAAAGAATGGGGTGAGACTTTGCTGCTCTGTGCAATGGGTGAAATTGATGAACTAGCTCACCTCAAAATGCCAAGGACATGATGGAGGAGCTGTGAAGACTTGTAAGGTGGAAGGATATCCTCAGATAACATTTTCTAGTCTACTTTACAAGAAAAGCATACAAAAGGAAGAAGATTCATGCATGGCTCAAAACTGAGCCTTCTCTGAGAGGACTGGCTGTGTACTGAAGTGAGGTCACTGTAGAGCTCTTAGGACACTGGACATGGCCAACATCTGCCCATGTTACACAACAGCACAGCCTTCTGTGACAGATCTAAATGTGCAGTGAAACCATCTTACTCTAGAACTGTTAGGACACTGGACATGGCCACCACCTTCCCATGTTACACAAAGGGAGAGGTATAAGAGTTGGCTGACATCTAGACTGTGTGCCAAGGTGATGGCTGTAAGAATGACTGAAATGGCTGTGTCTGAGGGGGAGACTGTGTTACAAAAGAAGCCAGGAGGAAGGAGAGATCCTTGGTCTAGGACCCGTCAAGCAGGGCTTCAAATGTGCCTTTTTTCTGTGAGCCTCGATGGGTTTCTGTGTTGTCAGAGCAATCATACTCATGAGAGACCTTCCTGAGCCTGGTTTCCCATTTCTCAGAAGGACAAAGTATATCATTTATTTCTCTTACAGACAGACATGAGTACATTTACCAAAACACAGTAAATGCACTGTCCTTCCATATATCAACAATTTAGATGCCTTGGGTTGTGATTCCAGCAAGAGTATCTAACTCATACCAGGATGGTGTTAGATACAGGTGTACAGGGTACATCCCTCACAACAGCTGCAGCAGGAGTGGTAAGACTAGTCATAGGCAACCATGTTTCCAACCTCACTTGCTTTAGGGTGTGGTGTCATCAAAGCCTTTGCTCTAGGTGCAGTGACTTAAGAGTGTTTGGGAGTTTCCTTTTACACAATATAGATATTTCCCAATGCTGCCCCCTGAGAACAGAACCTGAGGACATCAGGTATGCATGGTTTGAGCTGTAGGAGTCACGTCAACTTTGAGACCTTTCCTCTCATGCATGTTTGATATCCCAGTGTCTTAGCATCAAAAGCTACATTATCACAGTGATCATCTAAAAGATGAGGTCCACAGTGAACTTTAGTTCTGTCTTTAATATGAGATGAAAGAAACACTAAATTAAGGGTGCTCTGTATCTTGGTCTGTGGATTTGTGGTGACCCTCTGAGTGCAACATGTCAAGAGTCATGCTAACTGCAAAAACATGATGTATCTTTTGTGGTGTAGGACTGTGAAGATTTTTTAGTAATCCTAATATTGGCTTGTCCATCCTAAAGTGTTACAGACATACTGTCATAGTCACAGAAAGTTCTGGAAAACTAAAATTAGGCAGAAAGAACAGGGGAACATGAAATAGGATGCTAAGATTCAACAAGTCTTAACTTAGAGTACCTAGCTAAGAGGTCGATTATACACACACACACACACACACACACACACACACACACACACAGACACACACACACAAAACGAAAACAAAACAACAACCAGAAAACCAGAAAACCAGAACTACAACCAAGGCAATTCTGTGGGACAGATAAGATCTGGTTGTCCTGATTGGCACCCAAGGAAAGAGAACAGCACCTATTTGTTCAAAGGCTATGTCTCCCACTTCCCAGAATAGTCAGATACTTCTCCTGCATGTACGGGCACTGCCTCAGATCCTTGAGGTTTTCCTAAAATATCCAATGGTCCCTAGGTATTTCACCAAGTTATCCTCTGACCTCTACTGGCTACCCAGAAAATATGAATGACAGCTTCCCACACATACACAATTACAGGGAGAGAGAGAGACAGAGACTAAGAGGTAAAAAAGCAAAGAGAAAGAGAACAGTAGGGTGCCAGTTAGTTACAGATGCAGAGACATAGACAAGCAGGAGTAAGAGATATAGAAATAGAGAATCAGAAAACAGGAGAGAATAGAGGAGAAGAGATACCAAATTGGTATGTAAGTGAGTAAATATGTAAAACAATTTAAAATATTTGCAAGGTTACATGCTTTCAGAACCATACCAACTGAAAATTAGGCAAGATCTGTAAGCCTCATACATACCTACTAGCACGGAATTGGACCTACTCAAAGAAGTGCAGGCTAGCAGAAGGAAAATGAAAGGCTGATCATTGGCTAACATCTCTTGGAGGGAGGGGTTCCACACCTGGAAAAGGATCTTGCAGAGGAAACAGAAAAAGGGATCAACCTGAAGGCAAAGAAGTCTGCTGTGAAATAGTAATCTATGTCTGGAAAGCATCAGTTGAGGACACAGCAGAGACATCCCAGGATGAGCTGATGGCTAAGTAAAAACACTGTCATGTATAATGTGAGGAGAATCTGAGAGGTCAGGCAGGACACACTACAAGATATCAGCTTTGAGGCTAGGTAAAATGAGAAGCTGAAGCCTCTAGTCATGAGTCTGAGAATTTTCAGTGCTGGGAGATGTGGTGGCCACTGGGAGCAATTCATGTTCTTTCATTTGAACCCTCAAGCTGTGCAGGAGCAGTGACCTGGAGGAGAGTCTTCACAGAAGAATCTTCTAAATAAAGTTTTCCCTGAACACGTCTGTAGAGGACTGATTTGATTACCTTAAATGACATGGGAAGCCACAACAGTTTGGGCAGTGCCATTCCCTAGACTTGTGTCCCAGACTGGATAAGAACAGAGAGCTCTCGAGGAGCACAAGAAAGAAAGCTTACATGCAAGCATTTATTTCCCTCTGTTCTTGACTGTGGATATGACATGGGTAGCTTCTTTGCCTGTGTGCCTTGGCTTCACTGTGGGGATGCAGTATATCCTGGAAGTGTCAAGTCACTGTGATGGAAATGAAACTAAAAAGGTTTTGTTTCAGATAATCACACTGACTGTAAAATAACCCAGGTGCAACAATGGAACATATCTGATGGTTCCCTTAGTCAGTCAAAATTTTCAAACTGGGCTCCCTCCCAACTCACACTCAGTGGGACCACGGGCACAGTGCCTCACTTCCTCTGAATGTCTGATCTCCAGTCATAATGTAATAACTGCCTTCAGAGAGTTCTGTCCAGGGTCAGAGAGACCGGTCTCAGTGCATGCCATGTGTCAGATGACAGCAAAGAGGAGTTTCAGAGACCCTGCACATCCCTCCACTAAGGACCTTCTAGGAAGCTCATATTAAGAGGAAGCCTGTGATACTGTCCTTGCTTCCCTGGTTCCACCATTCCACTGAGAGAAAATCAGTGAACAGCATCCTTGCTGAAGCATGGGTGAAGAGCTAGGGAAGAGGGCACTCTTTAACAACTGGATACACAGATTCCTCACATTTAAGGAATAACCAGTGACAGGAACTGCCAGCACCTCTGCACGTGGCCCCTTCCCAAGTCCCAACTTGCAGAGGAATTCTAGGTCTAGGCATTTAAATGAATGACTTACATCACCCTTAATGGTGACAAACAGACACTGGAGACATCTATGCTGTTTTTACCAGTCCTCCATACTACATTTGCTTGTGATGATGCTGATGAGGTCGAATGACTTATTGTTGGTGTCATCCTATTTGGCAGAAACGAGGCCCTTGGCCTTCCAGCTGACCATATTCAGCAGCCTGTTATGGGAAAGCACCAAGACATGCAAGAGAGAAGTGAGAGAATGGAATACCATGCATGAGGATAGAGTCCCCAGAACCTTGGTCATTATCCAGCCCATAGCTTCCTGATGTCCTGACACTGAACTGAAAATCTAGAGAAGAAAATGTGTGAACGGACCAGAGGATGAGCTCCTCACAAAGAGAGTCACAGGGGTTAAGTGCACAGAAAGAGAGGACAGCAGAGAGAGTGCACAGATGATAGAAAATTACAGGATATTCCCATGTTCCTAGAGAAGCATGCCAACACTATAGAAATGCCATTCAGAAAAGACTTAGCAACTGAAGATGGAAGTACAATAAACTGTCTTTCCAAGCTGATGACTGATCACAAAGTCTAGGATGCTGAGAAAAACAGAGCTGACTGTTCCCAGGGGCCCCATCTTGGGCTTTCTCTGGGCATTACAGAAATCTAGCTACTCAATGCACTGTGTTACTCGGGTTCCTCTTTGACCACAGTGAATACTTATTGAAAAGTAGGTGGAACCCAGAGGTCAAACAGTGTGGGAGAACTTTCCTGAAGTGGCAGGGAGGTCTGCTAACTGAGCAGTGAGTGTCAGCCTGTTCAAGGTAATCATTCGTACCTCAAGATGTTCAAAGAATGAAGAGGGATAAGCCCTGGAAGAAGATCCTGAAGAGTCTCTGCATGGCACATGCCACCCAGGGATCCCTCAGTCCCTATCAGCACTTAAGGGCTCTATCCATCTTAGAGCTACTACTAATTTGGGGCTGTGACTGAAGGAACATTGGGTAGTGAGTTGAAATCAAGCACATAGTGAGAAAGCAACATGAGACCTCTACATCTTTCTCACAGGGTTTTTTTTTTCAAGTGTACACCCTGTCGTCTCTGAGACAGAATGCTCCATGTTGGATGTTGGAAGCTTATATTTTCACATATTGAACTAGATTTTTGGATCAGCAGCAGCATTAGCTACAACTACAGTTCAAAATGAGAGAATTCAAGAGGTTGTGCCTTTAGTGAAATATCAGGTTCTGACTTTCTTTTCAGAATGTCCTCAGCAGCCACAAACAGGGAAGGACTTGGTGCACAGCTTCTGGATTTGCCTGCAACCTGTGTTGCTCCTGTCAGGAAAGCCTCGGGATTGTTTACTGCTTACTGAAATTCAGAATCATAGCCACAGACATCGGAAGAGAACAGTGATTGAAGGTCAGACCACAGAGGATTCAGGTAGCTCTTCCTACCTGGACCACTCAGTGTCTTATTTTCAAAGTTAAGAATAATCCTGGACAGTGACAGGGTATTCCCAAGAAGACTGAGTGGTAGCATGTAAGAGAGAGAAGGCTAAAGTGCTGAGGGAAAATTGAGGTCCAGGAACCCTCATGGTGACAGTTTTCATCTGCAACCATTTCCTGCTTAGAAACTCAACATGCATGTGTGAAGAATGGTGGAGCCCCATCCAGGAACATGGCCTCTTGTTTCTGGGATTCTAACATTATCCCCCTATCAAGACTGCCTCCTCATTTTCTAACATTCCCATCACCATCCTAAAAGGAGGGTACCTTTCCGCCTTTTGGTATGTTGTGACACCCAACACTCTTAGGGATTGAGATCTGAGTGGAGAACACTATTTTACCAAGAGATGAATTACAATAAATTTCTGTTATAGTGTCCATACAAATCAGACCCTCACAGGCACTTGTCAGGTCCTGTCATTCATGATGGCTGCCTGTCCCATGGTGGCTCTCATGGCCCTCTGTCTCATGCCTACTTTCTTCCCTGGCTCACCCCAGCAGAGCTGTCTTCTCAGGGAGTGTGTTTCCCAACAACCTGTACTAGGCTGGAAGCTCTCAGTTTCATTACCATTTTTACCTGTTTTAATGTGGACTTACCTCACCATCTTTATGTTCCTGAATGCCTGGATTCTGCCAGAGTGTCAGCTCCATGTACAGAGCTTGTCCATCACACCAATGATCCTGGGATCCCGCACCTAGTGAGGACTTTGCACATCACCACCCTTATAGAATGGCAACTGACTGAAGCACAGATGAAACCACTTCACTGAGACATTCTATAAGCTGGGGTGACATCTCAGAGCCAATCTTCACCCCAACTCCTTGTGGATAAGAATGAAGTTCAGCCTCTGAAGGGAACAATGGCCTCCATGGTGCTATAGGATTACTGGAGCAGGCACAGATGAGGAAGTGAGGAATAGACTGCATGGCAAGAACTGGGAATCCAGCTCTGTCAGACACCCCATAGGTAGAGCACAATCCTAAAAAAAATTCAGTGCAGTGTTCTGGGGGCATCCACTGACAGATTTGTAGAGGCCCTCCTTTAGGCTTGTCAAGTCTCTAGATTGAGAGGCAATGCTGAGGGTTATTCAGAAAGAGGTTGTTATGTTTTGGTGACAGGGCTGTCACTAGGGAGACACCAACATACAATGAAAGTCTGAAGAGACGATCAAAGGTTGCACCATGTAGCTTCCAGGTACAGCTGGACCTCCCGTCATTTTTGCATGCAGCTTTTCACTGTCAAATTTCTCCTTTCCTTACTGTCACCTCAGTGACAATAGCACCTTGTAAGGCCAGGCTGGGTGTGTCTTATGGAGACAGAGAAATTATCAGATGAGGATATCACATGATACCGTTTTGAAGAGTAGAGTATCCTGGTTAGAGGATAGTCTACCAGGACAGGTGCTTCTGCAGGAGATGGTGACACTACAGACTCTTTGTGTTTGAGCATTGTAAGCTCAGTTATAGATGATCAGAGTTGCAAATGTCTGTAGTCTTCTCTTTCCTAAGACTTGGAGAGTCCTGGAACACTGGATGATCAGGGAGTTCTGGGCAGGTTAAGAAGTCTGCAGGGACTTAAGTGTTCAAGCTTCCTGAGAAGACAAAGACAGCAGGGAAGAGGAGGGCTCCTTAGCTTTCCTGTCTGCAGGAATTCTGGAACAGTAGCAGTTGCCCTGGAGTGACTTGCACTGATGTGGGTTACGTTTGAGTATAGGAGGAGGTGAGCCTTAGGGCTCCTTTTGGTGTTACAGGACACCAGAAAACCTGTCATCTTACTTATCATTTCTTTGGGCTCTGTTGGGTTGGTAGTGTATTCTGCTCTCAGGAAGGATTTTGGTACTGGCAGATAGCATGTTTTACAGTGATTCAGGCCTTAGAGGTCCCCTGTCATACTGGGCAACCTTCAAGAGGTCAGGATACTTGCATGCTCTGAGCCTCCCCTCCCTTCTAAAATTCTCCTCTCAGGAGGATTCTAGCACTAGCAGACAGCATGTCTCTCACAGTGATTCAAGCTTTAGAGGTTCCCTTTCAAATTGCATGTCTTTTAAGTGATCAGGATATATACATTGTTTGCTAGCACCCCACCCCCTTTCCTAAATGGAGAAGCCCATGCATGCTGTTTTTCTCATTTGAGCCCCGATGTCCAGGGAGACAAGTCTATTTTGTTCTATGTGCACCAATACAGAGTGAGTGTACCCAGTACTTACCATTTTCTGTCAGTAGATATACGCATCCACCACAGAAACCTTCTGGATTCCTGGGTGTTGGTGTTGACTCAGATCCAGGAGTCATACTCTGCTCTCAAAACTTGAAGGTCCATTCCTTCAAGGCCTGAGGTTTTTTGTTTTTGGCAGCATTACAAGGTGACTCAAGTCCTCCTGTGTTTAGTGTCCCAATACTGAGAGCAGCACACTGTTGGGGCAGGTTGGGTGTGTTCATATGGAGGTATGGGAATCATCACATCAGTGTCAAGGGCAGAATGGCCTGGTCAGAGGATAGTCTATTGGCTTCAGTGCATCTGCAGTAGATAAGGACAGCACAGCTGCCCAGGACATCCTGCAGCTGGGACAGATCTTCCAGAGGCTGTCCATTCTGCATGTCCTTACAGACATATGAGGAAAGAGAATTTCAGTTCCTCTCTTCAACTATATTCCTTGAGTTGTGGAACAAGATTCAATTCTGGGCATGGGAAGGAAATGTTTTCACCTTGATAGGAGATAGGAATGACAGAAGGAAGAGAAACAAGGACCAGCTCATGAGTTCTATGAATATGCATGTTACTTGTTCTTGGGGTACAGGGATTGAAGCTATCGGCTGAGGTCTTCTTGCCTGTTTATCTGATGGTTTGGGCGACTACCAAAGAGGCACTGTTCTTTTGCATGGAATCTCTGTGGAGAATTCTGTACCACGGTGTATACACCTCATTAGTGGATTGGTTGCTGTTTTACTGGTTGTGTATACAGAACAAATGTGTGAGAATTCAATCTCTCCCTCATCTACAGATGCTGGTGTCCATTCTGGGCAGATGCTCCACACTGATACAGCAACCACAGAGCTCAGGCCTTGGTGTCCTTCTGAACTGCAGGGAGACTTTGAGGTTGCTCAGCATTGACCATTATCCCTCAGCATGTACCAGATCATCACGTTGGATTCCCTCTGGACACTGACAGCCTCACCTCTTTTCTGCATACCTTGTTCAGGTAGGAGAATTTTACTTTGTGTTTCTATTCAGTGCTGTTATCTTGAGATGTTACCTTCAGCAACAAGGAACCACTGTGCTCATAGTCAGGGATCCATGTCCTTCCCAGCTTCACAGGCACAAGCTTCTGTAGCACAGCACCCTCATCTGTAGAGGAGAAGCTGAAAAACAGAAAGGCATTAGATGCAATGCGAACTTAAGCCCAGGTGCCATGGCAATGGCAGGGTCACCTTCTCTGAGAACCTCTTACTGAATGAAAGACCTAAACTGGGTAGATGACAACTAGGATAAGAAGCAAAGTGCTCAGGAGGGAAGGCCACTGGAGCAAGTGCGGAGATGGGAGAAGCTATGCACCATTTTCCTTTTAGTGAATGACTAAAAAGTGCACTTGAGACATGCCGTGGGCATTAAGAATCACCAAGGCACGGCCTGGAGAGATGGCTCAGTGGTTAAGAGCACTGACTGCTCTTTCAGAGGTCCTGAGTTCAACTCCCAGCAACCACATAGCGGCTCACAACCATCTGTAATGGGATCTGACACCCTCTTCGGGTGTGTCTGAAGACAGTGACAGTGTACTCATATACATAAAGTAAATAAATAAACCTTTAAAAAATCTTGTTGAGGCCATAGACTATTGGACTTTATCATGTTGCAGGTCAGGAAGCTAATGGAACACCATGTCCTTTAGTTTGGTGAGAGTAAAGAGCTCACATGTGCCATTGGGCTTTGTCTCACGATGACTCTGGCATAGGGAAAGTCCAGAACCTCTATTCACTGTGTGAACTGTGGTTCCAGAGTGACTCAAGTAATCATCCTCTGTGTATGAAGACAGTAGCATTGAATCCCAGATACTTAACATATGTGGATAAACTGATGGGGTGAGCTGCTGAGAGACCTTATAGATGCATGAGTGAAAATATGACAGGAGAGAAAGTCACGTCATCTACTGTTCCTGGAGTACACCCTCAAGTATCTGGCTCCCCTTCCCAGGTTGGATACTTTTTTGACACTTTGGTCAAGCTGAAGTCATTCGGGATGAAAATATCCTGTTGAGAATATGTCCTTATCGGATTTACAGTGAGTCTATAGGACATTTTCATTATTAGTGCCTGACTGTGTGTGTTTAGGCCAGTCTGGGTGGTAGCACAGCTGGGAGTAAGGAACATGCCAAGGAAATCCTGGTGGAGAAGCCATTAAAGAGCACCCTTCATGGCCTCTATTGTTATTTGTGCCTCTAAATTCCTTAAGTTACTATTTTTGACTTGCCTCAGGGACAGTTATGCACATGTTTTTCAAGCTAGAACACACATCTGTACACAAACAAGCAGGACCTACTGCTCTCTGTGTTCATGGCAATCATGAAGAGGGAATGGCCTTGATGGACCCCCGTTGCGATGTCAGAAGGCACCATCATGTCCAGGGATTCAGGCTGGCAGCATGTCACATGGCTTCCCCTATGACCTTCTGTGCCTTCTATTCTTCCCTCCCAGGCTCTGAACTGCTGTAGCCCTCACAGAAGTGTCTCTTGTGATTCCCTGAACTACCATGCATTCTCTCTGGTAACTTCCCATGATAGGTGTTTTCATGTAGACCTACACCACCATTTTTGTCTTCCTGATTTTCCTGGACTCTGCCAGCATGTCTGTTGCTTGGAAACAGGTCCATCTTCAGGCCTAAAGATCCCTGGATCGAGCACATAGTGAAGGCTTGGCACACAGCACACGGTTAGTGAATGTCTTCTGACTGGGTAACTGATCACAGCCTGACACAGAGTCAGCCTAGAACATGGGATTGAATCTCAGATCTTGATTTCACACTGGATGACTGGTTCCACTTAAATAAGAATGAAGTGGGGCCTATGAGAGAAGACTTAGCTCCAGCAATGAACTGGAACACAGATGGTAGACGGAGCACATGGACAGGCCCAGCCCAGAAAGCACAGAGCAAGCTAGATGCCTAGGACACTGAGCCCTACCATGCCAAACAGCCCACATTCTGGGAACAAAATTCCAAGGAAATTAAGTGACAGGTCACAAGGCTACCCTCTGGAAAATCAGAAGACACCTTCCTCCAGGCTCTTCAGAAATGGAAGACTGAGGCTCAGAAATGTGGTGAATGCTTAGGAACCATTCTTGTTTCTCAGGCATGGAAGCCTTTGAGGTTCACTCACAAGTTTGGCAGGTTTCTTGGGCTCAGTGAAACAGATGTGTTGTGTGCCTGCTCCCACACTTCCTACAGGAAATCAGGACACCTAGGCTGAGTGATCTCCGTGATGGAAGAAGCACTATGTGTCTCTCTGTGTTCTCTAAACCTCAGTGTGTGGTCCTTCAGCCCAGCACACAGACTCACCACACTGTCCCAGTAGACAGAAGCCTGGACTTTCTTAAACTGCAGCACTTTAAGAATGTGGTGCTGGATCACATTCTGGAGGCAACTAGATCTCCCACACCTGAAGCCCACTTTCTATGTCCCCCAAGCCTCCTGCTGTCAGCTGCATACAATGTAACAAGCCTCCCAGGGTGGTCTCTCAGGAAGATAGCTAGTTGAGAGGCTGGTTGAGTTTTAATTTAGAGTGATACCTAAGGGAGGTTGGTTAGTATGAGAGGCCATGAAGGCACATCCTATGTATGCACAAGGGTGGGATGCTGACATGGTGTCACTCAGCATGTTCTGTGCCTGCACAGGAGCTGCCCAAGACAACACATGGGCTGAATGCATAGGTAAAGTGTGAAGAACAGAGCTGTGGAAGGACACTTCCCATCTCTGCTCCTTCCTTGCTTTTATGGGTGCTGTATGCCCAGGCTATGAATGCTACTATGGAGATTCTGGTAGAATACTGCGAACCATATCCTCACTAAAGGGCTTGCAGGATACACAGGAACTGAGTATCCAGCTCAGCTTCCCCAGGAAGCCATCCAAGCATCAATGTCAGACTTCACAGGGCTCAGCACACTCTGCCTGTCCAACAGAATTGTAGCGAGGCATTGAAATGGTTCCTTTGCGCTTTGATCATGGTCATTCTGCCAGACACTAGGTCCCCAAGCAGAGTCTCGATCTGAATACATTTCTCATAAACAACAGCTCCACAAGCCCCCTTTCACCCAGGCTGTACCCACAGTCTCTTGCTGATTACTGCTAGTTGGGTTGTATCAGATACCACCTAGGCATTCTCCAACAGGATTTCTTCCTGAGGTGGTAAGCCAAGGATCAGGGTTTAATCCAGCTGGAATAGAAATACATCTGACCATCCCAAGAGACCCCAGAAACGTACACTTCTCTGATTTTTCCAGCAGGGAGACATGAATAAAGACATAGAAAGTAAATTACAAAGCAGAGATGCCTCCTCCCATACCTGCTTACCCTTTACTGTGTTCTGCCTCCTGCCTCTCTCAGGGGAGCCACTTTTTTGGAGGATGTTTTCGGGGTCTTTGTCTTTTGAGCACAGGGGAAGCAACAGAGTCTTGATAGGCCTGCTCTGATTTTCCTGGTGAGTCTCTTGAAGCACCCAGGCTTCTTAGGAGGAGATGTTTGTATATGAGAGTGTTGCTCAGGTGGCACAGGCAATTCCTCCTCCAGTATGTTGTTGCAGACACTGGGGGCCGCCACAGATCCGTTATGGAGGGCACAGGTGGAAGTGCTGCTGGTCTTTTTCTCTGGACAATGTAGAGCAACTGGAAGCATGGAGACACTTGTGGCCACGTCCTGTCCCGATGGTGTCAGGGCAACAGGCACGTGCATTTCTGAGAGCTGTATGTGGAGGAGACTAAAGTTGGATTCACTGGTCCTTTTCTTTAAGGGAAGACCAGAGATAGAGGGGTCAGCTGGTGAAGGGGGTGGTGTAGGGCACCGATCCATAGTCTCGACTGAAGTTGTAAATGCATGCTCTTGCCCCTTGTCTGCCTGTGCTTTTAGAATCAAATATGCCCCCATGGATTCATTGTACTTTCTCTTGTCCAGGGATTCTATAATCTCATTGGCATCAAATCCCATGCCACAGAGCCTGTCTATGATGTTATAATCTGGATCGGTCTCAGTCGGGATGTCTACCTCACACTTCACCACCCAGGGATGGTTTTCAATTCTCTCAGTGGACGGCCTCATCTCTGGGGCAACTGTGAGCAATTGGTGGATTAAGTTTTCCAGCTGCCCAGAGACGTGAGATGGAATGTCATAGGTCCCTGTTGTGATGTTTTCGTCCATCTCCTTCATGGTGTTTCCTCTGAAGGGGTAGTGCCCAATGTTAATGAAAAATAGTACCACACCCAGGCTCCACACATCAGCTTTTTTCCCATCAAATGGCACCCTTAGTACAATCTCTGGTGCGAAACAGCTTTTGGTCCCACACTGCCGTTTCAGTAATGTGCCAGATCTGCACGTGACGGCCAGACCAAAGTCTATCAGCTTTACATTACCGTCCTCATCCCTTAGTATATTCTGCGGCTTGATGTCATGATGCACAAGATCCAGGCTGTGGCAGTACTTTACAGCTGACACTACCTGCCCGAATATTTTCTTTGCCTCCTCCTCCTGCATCGGGCCATCCTCCTCTATGATTTCATACAAGCTTCCTCCCGGAATATATTCGGTGATAAGGTTAACGTGCCTTGATGTTACCAGTACCTGGTAGAGGCAGATAATGTTGGGATGGTGCAGTGTCTCCAATGCTGATATTTCGGCATGTATCCCCCTGATGTTCTTCTTGCAAATCTCTACCGTTTTTATGGCAACCAGCGCCTCGGTTTTCAGGTGCGAGGCCAGTTTCACAGTGCCAAAGGAACCTTGGCCAAGAGTAAAAAGCACTCTGTACTGACTTTCCATATTCTTCTTTTTGGAGTTGCTGGCCATGAGGGTAAGTGTTCCCTGTGCTCTGGTGCACACAGGATGCGAGGTCCAACAACCCAAAAATTGACAAACTAGATATGTATTGGAGGAGTCCCTCCCACAGGTCACCAATATCAGCTCCCTGCTCTGTATGGACAAATACAACAGTCCAGTCCACAGTCTTATGCAGAGGGCCCTCATTCTTCCATCACAGTAGCTCTTTGTGAGGTCAGAGCACAAAACACTCAGAGCAGTGAAGGTTGTTTAGCAATTACAGGCAGCAGAGTATCTCAGTGGCCTTTGTAGCTGGATGTTGATTATGTCAAACCATCCATCTGGCCTTTTAAGGAAGAGGTTCATTTTGGACAAGTGTTCTGCAGAGAGCGGCCAAGTCATCACAAAATGTAACTGGGAGCTTTTCTACCCAGCCTCCTTGTTCCCAGAATAGGACTCTAGACCTATTCATAAAAAGATGCCTAGGCCATAAGCTTTGGCTGATTCTCCAACCAGCTTGTAATTCATACAACCTGTTTATTCTAGTCTGTGTCTGACACATGGATGGTTGTCTCTCCTAAGATTCATGTTTCTGTCTTCCTCAGAGTTCAAGGTCAATCTGTAGGTCTTCATTGTTTCTCTGAGTTCTCTCTCTCTCTCTCTCTCTCTCTCTCTCTCTCTCTCTCTCTCTGTCTCTGCCTGATGTTCCACCCTTTATTTCCTCCCTTGCTTATCTGGCCATCAGCTTTTTATTGACAGATGATGCTTATACACAGTACCAAAGAAATTCCCTTTATATATCATCTACCCCCACCCTGCCCATAGTCCAACTAAATGCCCATCTCTAACATTAGTAAACTGCAATGCAGAGGAACAACTGTGAAAACCAGCAGTCAGAATTACATTCACAGTGTTCATTCTCTCTCGTATTGGGCCACATTGGAAAAAAAGTACTCTACAATCACAACTATCTTGGTGATTGGGTTTGAGTTTCTATACTTAAATCATGTTCTTTCATAATATGAATTTATAGAGAATTTGAGAGAAAATATTCATTTTAAAAGGAAGGGTGATATGTAGGAGGAGCTAAGGTGGGAGGAGTACTGAGAGGAAGAGAAGGAGTAAGAAGAGGAGGAGAAGAAGGAGAGGAGAAGCTAGGTGATGAAAGACAGAAAGAGGGGGAAGACAGGGAGGCAGATGTTAATGTATCTCCACCAGTCAAAGATAGTTGATATATCTAGGTTGGGTAGTGGGTTACACCTCTGATTGAGCAATACCAAACTTATAAAGCCCATGATTAACATTTTTAAAAAAATGTATATCTGCAAAAAGAAAGAGGGGGCAGAGGATAGGAGTCTTCTAAGGGGGGGAATGGGGAAAGGGGATGGCATCTGAAGTATAAATAAAATATCTAATAAAAAAGGAAAAAAAAGAAAAAAGGAAACAAAAAGGAATATCTACCATGTTGCTTTTATTATGTTTAGATATGTGCCTTGAATTCCTGATCACTCCAAGACTTTTAACATGAAGGGGTGTTGGATTTTCTTAAAGGCTTTTTCAGCATCTAATGAGACAAATCTTGTGATTTTTTTTCTTTGAGTTTGTTTATATACTGGATTACATTGATGGATTGTGTCATATATTGAACCACCTCTGAATCCCTAGGGTGAAGTCTACTTGATGATGGTGAATGATCTTTTTGATGTGTTCTTGGATTTGGTTATGAGAATTTTATTGAGTGTTTTACATTATTATTCATTAGCAAAATTTGTCTGAAGTTCTCTTTCTTTTTTCCTTTTTTATTATTTATTTTATTTATTTACATTTCAGATGTCTTCCCCTTTCCCCCTTTCCCCATTTCCCCTCCCTAGACCCCCTATCCCATCCCTCTCTTCCCTTTTACTTTTATGCCATTTTAATTCCATGCATGCATTAAGGTCAGTTCTAGGTTGAGGATCTAGCAATACGATAGATGCAAATATTCAAGGAACAAGCAAGACAATACTCACAAATAGCTAAAGAACAAGCAAGGCATTAAACACAATTACATGAACACTCTTGTGATCACTGTTTCTAAGGGCTTATCAGGATGGCCAAAATATCTGAGCCACCTTCCCTGTCCTAGCCCAAAGTCATTTTCATGTCTGAAGCCTACTTCCTTGTTCTAGCCTAAGATTTAGATTCCTGCCTGAAATTACTTCTTTGTTTTAGCCTAATGTCACACACCTGCCTGAAGCCTAATTCCTTGTCCCTGGCCAATGTCATATTTCTGCCAAGCAGCCCATTTCCTTGTTCTTGGCCCATATCAGAGTCTTACGAAGCAGCCCCAAAGGCTGTCCACCTCTCCTCCTGTTTTACTTCATTAACAAGACTGAACCTGTCTTAGGTCATTCTGACAAGAATGCCTTCCTTACCCATCAGGGAATATGTGTTATTCAAAGCAATGCACTTCTGTCTTAGGTTGGTAAGGCTCTGTGCAGAATCTTACCCATCCTTGGCTTGCCAGCCTGTCAATTTAATAACTCTTTCTTAGGGTCCATTTTCAGGTTCAAGCCATATACTTTGGCTGCCAACATGTTGATATTGTTAAAGACAAGCATTAATATGATGGGCAGGAATAAAAGTATTCCAAGGACCAAAAGGGCTAGCATGATCAAGCTATATATGCCATTCTTGAAGCTTGACCAAAATAGAAATACTGACCTCAGGCCATGGGAAATTTTATTTGCAGTATCTACCACATTGACACTCAGCACAGCAGCATTCTTGAAATCCATAATCTCACTATATAAAGTTAAAACATCCAGAGAGGTGTTAGAATTATGCCAAATACAATGCAAGTGTCTTGAAACATCTTCCTAATTGTAATGATTACCACTGTCAATTTTAGAACTAACATGAATCCAATGGTATTTGGCATGACACTCGAGAATGTCTCCTTACCCTAAATTCTGAAACTCCTTTTAACAATTTGAATAGGATAAAGAACATCAGTCCATTCATCTAAATACCTATCTATATTGTCTTGTATATTCAATACATTAGTAACCTTTTTTGCTAAGTGACTAACAAAAGTAGTTTTCTTAACTTCTTGTGTCACAGCAACTGCAGAAGCAGTGTTGCTAACAATTAATGTAATTAAAGTTGTTATACCACCAATAATCAAGCCCACCACCCTCTTGCTTCTGCTTTAAGCCTGACTCATTTCTTTCAGTACTTGCAACCTATTTTAAGAATACCAACTGCATTGGTATTGGTACAGAAAAAGAAAAAGATAAATGGGATAGAACTGAAGTTCCAAAGTTGCACTCTACAAATCCCTGAGTTGTATGGGATGAAAAGTTTAATGAACTGCATGGTATTGGTACAGAGACAGGCAGGAAGACAAATGGAATAGGATTGAAGACCCAGAAATGAGCCCACACACCTATGGTCACTTGATATTTGACAAAGAAGCAAAACTATCCTGTGGAAAAAAGGACAGCATTTTCAACAAATGGTGCTGGTTCAACTGGAGGTCAGCATGTAGAAGAATGCAAATTGATACTTTCTTATCTCTCTGTACAAAGGTCAAGTCCAAGTGGATCAAAGACCTCCACATAAACCCAGATACACTGAAACTAATACAAGAGAAAGTGGAGAAGAGCCTTAAATACATGGGTATAGAGGGAAAGTTCCTGAACAGAACACCAATGGCTTATATGCTCTAAGATCAAGAATTGACAAATGGGACCTCATAAATTGCCAAGATTCTGTAAGGCAAAGGACACTGTCAATAGGACAAAATGTCAGCCAACAGATTGGGAAAAGATCTTTACCAATCCTACATCCAATAGAGAAATACATAGAGACAAATTATATGGCAGAGACTGAAGAAGGAGCCATCTGAGACTGCCCCACCTGGGGATCCATTCCCTGTGCAATCACCAAGGGCAGACACTGTTGTGGATGCCAGGAATTGCACGCTGACAGGAGCCTGATATAGCTGTCTCCTGAGAGGCTCTGCCAGAGCCTGACATATATACAGAGGAAGATGCTCATAGCCAACTATTGAACTCATCAAGGAGACCCCAGTGGAGGAGTTTAGTGAGAGGACTGAAGCTGGGCGGTGGTGGCACATGCCTTTAATCCCAGCACTTGGGAGGCAGAGGCAGGCGGATTTCTGAGTTCGAGGCCAGCCTGGTCTACAGAGTGAGTTCTAGGACAGCCAGGACTACACAGAGAAACCCTGTCTCAAAAAAAAAAAAAAAAAAAAAAAAACAATTCCCCCCCCAAAAAAGAGAGAGAGAGAGAGAGAGAGAGAGAGAGAGAGAGAGAGAGAGAGAGAACTGAAGGAAATGAAGGGTTTGTGGCCCTATGGGAAGTGCAGTAATACCAAACAAGCAGAGCTCTCAGGAACCAGTGAGAGAGGAGGCCCTTGGTTCTATAAAGGCTGGATGCCTCAGTGTGGAAGAATTCAAGGGTAAGGAGGGGGGAGTGGATGGATGGGTGGGGGCATACTCTCACTGAAGCAGGAGGAAGAGGAATGGAATAGGGGACTTCTGGGAGGGGAATGGGGAAAGAAGACAACATCTAAAATATGAATAAATAAAATATCCAATAAGAAGACTATAAAAAAGAATTGTTATTTCAACCAGTTATGACAAGTGTATGATATTCCTAGGATGTAAGCCAGGGAACATTGCCATTTCAAAGAGAATCTATTTTGTCTCTCTGGTGTCTGACTTTTGTGCAGAGTAGGGTGTCTATTTGTCTGTGATAAGCTAGTTTTACAGGCTCAGGCATGTCCTTATCTCTTTAGGGCTGCTGAGTGTGGATGGGCTTTGTACAGGGTTTCTTTTCCCTTTATGTATCGTGGGATTAAGCCCTCAGCTTTTGCTCTGAGACCAGAGGAAAAAGCATTTGCAATTAGGACTCAGAAGGTGACAGATGAGTGGATTCCCAGTGACACCCCTTCCTGGTTTACAAAGGCTACCATTCTCTGGGTCCTCATAGGACAGGGACTTTTTTCTACCTGCACTTTAGTGCATGCTAAAGTTCTACTCAAGTGACAAAATCTGTCCCTGCCTACCTACAGGAGGCCTGTCTCTAAACACTATCCCCAGATGTGAGGGCCTTACCATTTCAATCTAGAGAAGATTCAAGAATGAAATTCTTTTGACCTGCAGGCTGTAAAAGAACCCTGAAAAACCACCCTTCATTTTCTCCTCTGCCTCTTCTTAGCTCCTCTCAGTTTGCAACCAGGTTATTGCCCAAATGGCAGGGGCACTGCTCCAGGAAGTTTGCTGAAGCTCACACAAGGGACAACCACCAAAGAACAACGAGTGGCAGGGACCTACCCAGGGCTCTTATTCAGAGGACAACAGAAGAAAATGAAAAGCATGGAGACACTTTTGCCCCATGCCATGTCTTCAGGCAGGTGCTGTTCTAAGCACAGGGGCCTGAACAGACATGTACAAGATCAATACTTCTTCCTTTATGGGGAAAAACTGAAGGAGAAAAAATTATGGGGCACAGAAAAGGTTCATGGGCAGGGTCCATGTATTTGCAGAGATCCTGCAGACAAGCCCAAGTTTATAGCAAGGTCTTTTAATATGACCTATGTCCCTTTTATTTCTCAGTCTCTCTCTTCTGCACTCATGATATGTTTGTCATTCCAAAGTCACAAAACACAGAAGGCTAAGATGGTGTGGCCTGAGTAGGTCTCACTTGGAATAGTCTGTGAACTTTGCACACTCATATGGGTATGAGTACATATGGGTTTCAAGCTTCCCAGAGATGGGACCTGAAACTTTGTCAATCCCTATTAGGATGTGGTCATGCAGCTCACCTTGAGTGTTCTGTCTGAAGAGGAGATGCCCTGTGCTCTTATCTCAGAGAGCATCCTGTCCAGACTCCACCCAACATTACCATTGTATGACTCCCTCAGAACAGGTTCTGGGGCACTGAGGGCTCAGGTCTGCTATGTCCTGCTCTAGGTTTGATTGCAAGACCAAACTCAATGACTTTACATTGCCTTTTGCATCTAAACAGGTGTTCAATTTTTAGCTGTTGTGTTGGGATTGTTTGGTACCAAACTCAATGACTTTACATTGCCATTGGCATCTAAACAAGTGTTTAGTTACTCATCCATGTGTTGGGATTGTTTGGTCTTGTTTGGGACAGTATTTGATTGCTGTTACGGTCTATTCAGATTGTTTCTGGGCATATTCTTTTGGGAGATACCAACATTCCTCTGTCAAGAGTTATATTCAGGTATTAAATAAATGGAGACGTCATCATGACATGGAACTTAAAAATTGTAATTCATATGCTGTTACTTTTGGGGAACAGCAATATCAAAACAAATGTAGTACAGATGCTTCTCTGAGATTTCCAGCATGGAAGTATTATGCTTCTATGTCCTTTCAAGGTCAAGGTAAGCTAATTTTACAGAGTCAAGCCCACACAACTATAGGGAAAAGCACCATAAACTGAACCCTGGGTTTTCCTTTCTGAAAAGGCTGGCCATGAAATGAGTTTGAGTACCATCCTTAACCTCTGATGACAGACAGGTCCAGGGAAAATCTCAACACATGGACTAGAAATTAAACCAAGATAGGTTCAGAGGGGTCCTTTCATTCTAACAAAAGAAAAAGAAAGTATGCTCCCTGAACTATAGGGACAAAACCCCAACCGAGACCTCAGACTTACTCACATAGTATTTCTATTTTACCTATAATTCCATCACAAATGTTCCATGTGAAGGAGGGAGTGAAGAGTGCCCGTCTCTACATAAACCACAGTGGCTGTCTCCACTTTTGCCTTCAGGGCTTTTTTTCTTCCTTGTGATAATACTAAGAATCTATGTAGACTTTTGAAGGATAATGGTCCCCATAGGCTCATTTACTTCAATGCTTTGCTCCTAGGTGGTACATCTGTTTAGGAAGGATTAGGCAGTGTGGTCTTGGGAAGAGCTGTGTTCCTGGGGCTGGGTTTGCAGGTTTCAAAAGCCCAGGCCATTCCCTATGACTCATTCCCACTCTGCCTCCCACTTGGGGACCAAGTGAGCTCTCAGCACTCCCCTTGCAATGTCTTTGCTGTGCCACAGTAGACTCTCAGTCTGTAAATATGAGTGTGAAGTACACATTCAATTTGCTGCCTTGGTCATGGTGTCTTAAAGCAGAAAAGTAAGGAAAATGCAGACTTTAGTAGCTGTCACTTCAGTGGATCAAATAGACTGACATTTACTCATTCACAAGTCAAAAACTATCAATACTTCAGTGGCCACTGCTGTTGAGTTAATTCTATTATTCAGAGCTGGTAAAAAGTAGGTTTGTTTGACAGAGATAATCCATAGACCTATACACTAGGGATGCCTATGACCCAAAATACTGAGCAGTATGGCCTGATATCCAGTTACCAGAAGCTCCAGAAATGCACTTTTTACAAACTGAAGCCAGGTCTGGGTCAGGTATTTTGAGATCAGCTGTCCTTGAGTCAACCCTTTTGTGAGTGACTCCACATGCATCCTTCAACAAGGAGCTCCCGTAAACCCACTGGCTGAATCAGATAGACTAGGGTAGAATAAACCTGTGGTCTGATGTTGACATCATATCTTTGTTACACAGATATCTGTTCATGTCTACTCAAGGAATCCCACCCAATACACAGATAAGAAAGGCAGTATGGCAGCAGTATTGCTCCTTACTCTGTGTTCAGAGCTGCTGCCCAGCTGTGCCATTGGTAGACAGAGATTCCAGTTAGTATGTACTCAGATTCTCACCCTAGTTTCAAAGGACCCGTGACAGGGCACGAGGATCAGTTATCAAGCCCATTGCCAATGGGCCTCTGGTGAGCTCCTCTCCTAGAATAAAGCTGGACAAACTGTTTAAGAAAGTCTATACCCTCCTGTATTCCCCATCCTGAGGCCCACCTACTTTTTCACTCTTGTCATGTGTTCAGGTTGGGATCAGGCTCCATTCTGATGGAGTTCCATGCCTAGGGTTCAGGAAACCCTAACCGGAGAGTTCACTGGGCTGACTTTCAGGCACAGCTACTAGTCAGCATTGGACTAATCAGGGTTGTACACAGCATGAATGGCAGGAGCAGGCCTGGCTGTTATAGCAACACTTCCCTCAGGCCTTTGTCTCACCCATGGCTAGCTCACCTCACCCTCTATCCCACAACAGACACAGTCTTGTCTAGGCAAGGATTTTGAAGTCTCTAGGCCCACTCTTCCCCATATGCTGATTACACTTGGTGAGGACTGGGAGGATGAAGGTGAGGAGACCAACATGAGGGTGCTCAGTAAGGCTGAATGCCCTGGTGTGGGGGAATTCGAGGGCAGGAAGGTGGGAGTGGGTAGGTGGGTGGAGGCCTAAACTCATAGAGGCAAGAGCAGGAGGTATAGGATAGGGGGTTCTGTTTGGAGGGAAAAGGGGAAAGTGGATAACATCTAAAATGTAAATAAAATATCCAATAAAAAATTAAAAAAATAGAATGAGCACTTCTCTCAAAGGGTCATTCTAAAGTTGACCAACATGGAGGGTTCCTTCATATTTGGTGGGATAGTCATGAGCATAATAAAGGAAGCCTCTGAGCTGAAGGTTTGGGAGGAGGGAGGACGAGAAGGACAGGGAGGAATGAGAGAGAGAATGTGCAAACAGAGACATTGAGAGGTGGGTGGGTTAGGTTCATTCCTTAGGTTCAACACACTTTACTTACCCCTATCTCTGTTAATGAACAAATTATGCCTTAATTTTTTGTTTAAAAAAAAAAAACACAGTGGTTGTGATACAGCTTAAAGGAAATGACCTCTTTGTCCACATTTCTGAGGAAAGGCAGCCTTTTGGTCCAGCTCCCATGCATACTTTAAATTTCTCAGTGCACACAATATGGCTCCATTCCTGCCATCTCAGCATTGGTTCTTTCCAATGGACTGCTCGTATGTCAGTGGAGATGTAGAAACTTAAGATTAAAAAGAATCTCTGATTTCAGTTTTAATTCAAACATTAACTTCCCCCAGGGACACTGAAAGATATAGAAAACTTATGAAAAATATAAAAAGTTTTTGTGACCCCCTAGACCTGAGAAAAGAATGCAGGTTCACTAGTCCCAAGGAAGTGGAACTGAATGTAAGATATCAGGCCTTCACTGCCTTGGGATACATTCCGGAAGGTGTACATTATCCCTGAGTCAGAGGACACTTGCTGGATTAACATTCCTCAGACCTCAGGGAAGAGAACCCACCTGTGGGTGGGGAAGGCCCAAAGCAGGAAGACACATTCCTGACCACAAAGAAAGATGCAAGTCATCTGGGTGGTCCCAGGAACTAGCTGACCCCAAGATAAACGGTTGGACAAGGTTACATCCTTACAAAAGATAAGTGTATAAGATGTTTTCCACATGACCCAGACTAAATTTGGGTTGGGACATTTTAAGACTTTCTACTGTTTTTGTGTTATATTTCCTTGGTAAAACCCTCACCTCCTTGGTTTGTGGTTCTGCCCTATATAAGACCTCCACTCCCAGCCAATGAGGCTGACACCACTCTGCCCCTGCGTGGGTCACGGGTCTCAGCCTCAGTCGACTGACCCTGAAATATACCTCTTGCTCTTGCATCAAGAATGGTGTCTTGTGAGATATTGGGTGGCCATGAATTTCTGGGGCTTGAGGGAGGTCCTCCCTTCCTGGGGGGGGGGGTCTTACAACAAATCCCTGGAAGAACACATTCCAAAGAGTTAAACACACATTCCAGCAGAAGGCCCAAGATAAGAAGTAATCAGGAAGCTAAGCCCCTTAAGGTAATAAACCTGGGCAAACAGAAGCCACTTAGATAACACCCATTGTGACCAGAGATCTATCTTAAAGGGAGAGGCTATATTAACGAGCTTTTCACTTGAGATATGGCACTGAGGAACTTGAAGAGGAATTTTCCTTGGCAGTGGGAGCTGAAACTAGGAAGAAGTGGGTGCTGAAAGGGCCATTCAAACTCAAGGTTTGTGTTAACAAAATGTAACACATTGTCAAGATTGTGGCTCCATGTGTCCTTCCTGTAGGATGAGAGCCTTCAGACTGTGTACTTGGTGAGGTTCCTGTACTGCCCTGAAATCCAGGCTAGCTTGCAGTTCTCATGTACAGGATTTCCCTGTCTGCCCTCAGCCCAGGTTGCTGGATTTCCCAGAGACATTCTCCCCCTCTGTGTACATCACTCCAGGAACTCTCCTTTTCAGTCTTGGTAGTTAGTTCTCCCTTATACCCAGGTGAGCTTGAGCAAGCAGAGCTCTACACACCTGTGTTAAAGCAAACTTTTCATCTGTACCTAAGGTTACTCCTTAACACACCAAGCCTTTTCTGTTGGAGACTCAGCTCATGGCTGCTGCTAGACGAGGGCTCCACCAGTGAGCTGTGTGCCCAGCCGGCACTTTCTTAATGTAATATCTGTAGCATCAGTGGCCAGTCCCTACATTCTGAGTTAAGGTTGGTGAGAGATCAAATCAAACAATGAAAACAGTCCATCAATTATTTCCAGCACAGTAGTTCTTTCCCAGAAGCCTGCCAGAGCACACTGGTTCTCTCAAGAAGTCAGCTGAGGGGGCACATCATCATTTGAGGCAAAACTTAGTTTTGCAAAAGTAAAAGTTGCTAATTATTAATAATCTTTACTCCCCTTGATTCTTTGTTATTCTGGGGCCAGAAACCTATGGCTTCAGGCAAATTAATACCTATTGCTTAACAGTGGGCATTAGTGTATGGGTGAAATAAGTTAAAGAATTTATTACTAGTGCTTTCTTCTCTGGGCAGTTAGCCAGGAGCCCTTCACTGCCTAGGCTAGTTAACACTTTGTTAACTAGAGAGGAATGAAAGAAAACATAATTAAATTTTGTACACAGGCAAATACACACAGACACATGTACATTCATACACACACATTCTATCCCAGAAATCTGTCTCAAGTCCACAAGAATTCACGTTTTCATGTATATACACATACCTACATATGTACATATAAACAGACAGACATATATTTGTATGGATGGAGGGATGGAGGGATGGAGGGATGAAGGGATGGAGGGATGGAGGGATGGAGGGATGGAGGGATGGAGGGATGGAGGGATAAAGGGATGGAGGGATGGAGGGATAAAGGGATGGAGGGATGGAGGGATGGAGGGATGGAGGGATTTAGTAAAGCTCCCCAATCCAGCCCCACCATCTTTATTTCTTTTCTCTGGCCTTTTCATAGACAAAGAAATCATAGAAAACTTTTGCACAAAATGGGAGTTACAAAAGGATGTTGCTATTATGTTCAAAGCTGTGTTTTATTCTGTAGGAGCATTAAATATTCAAAGCAACACTTCACAAGGTCTTGCATCCTCATATTGCACACCAGTGGCTTCATTGTTAATGTGAACTAGAATGGTTTTCCTTGATCACAAACCTGTCCCAAGACTATTTGTCCTCTTTTGTGGGTAAGTATGGAGCTCACTGTATTTCTTACTTTACAGCCTTTACTCACTATTATGAGGAATGGACACATTCTCTTCTTGATTATATATCTCTACCAAACCACCTAAAACCATCTGTTGGATCTTCTTTTTAAGATCAAATCAGGAATTCAATAAAGTCATTAATTCACTTAAACACCATTTATTCATGAAAGTTCTTTTTTATGTTGATCTGCAGGAAGTCTACTTAATAGGGCGGGCTAATGCCCAGGGATTATTACAGTAATTCAGTTATGACAGGAAAGGCTTAGCACTTGCAAAAAGCCATCCTGAGATGAAGTCTCTTTGGCACCTTGCCTCTCACAGCTCAGCCTGCCACCACACCTCCAGTGGCTTGTCTGTGTGACAAGAGTGAAATCATGGATGCCAACTCCTGAGATGAGTGCTTCAAGGAAGTGTGTCTCCTGAAGAGCCCTGGCAGCCCCTGAAAAGAATGTGTTCCAGATTTGTTCTTGCTATGAACTGAGGGAAGGTTCTGTACCATACCTTTTGTATTACTGATCTTTTCATGGAAATATTCAGTTTGGAGAACAGGGTATAATTGAAGGGTCTATCAGGTTGGACACTCCAGATTTGGCCGCATAAGGAGCTTTAGTGAATTCACAGCAAGGTGGTTTTAATTTGACCTTTGGAATAAAGAATTAGATTAATTGTATAGGAAAATTGCCCCTGGTATTTAGGGCTATATGGAGAATTTTTTGGAGAAAAAATTTTATATTAGGCGATGTGTTTAATGAATTATAGTAACAAGAAATAATGTTGGAGAGCTTAGAGAAGGAGAAGGTTTTAACAACGCAGCTAAAAGGAAAACAATTAGAAAGGACAGACAGAGTTCAGATGAGTTTATTGGGAATATTCATTACAGGTGTATAAAACAACAGCTGTTTCATTACCATGTGCAGGAGTGTATGATGCACAAGGCAATAGATGGGTAGAGGTTAGTGGAGCCAGAGTTCTTCATTAAACTTTAAACTGGCTAGAGAGGGTCATAATCGCTGGGGCATAATCACCCTGGTACCTTCTTTTAAGGCTATAATAAGAAAACATTAAGGGACAACACTGAAAGGCTGGATGTAGGTTTGTTAGGCATTGAGTTGCAGAGCACTGGGATGGTGCCTCTTGAGGCCTCTGGGGGGTGTTAGACAGCAAAGTCCAAGAATACACTGACCTCAGATGTCAGAAGCATGTCTGCTTGTACACTAAAGACCTGGAATCAGCCATAGGCTTAAAGTCAGCCTGCTAGCACAAAGTCTTGGGTCTCTGTGAAAAAACCTTGAAACAGATGGCAGAAGCTATTGTAAACAAGCAGCTTTGATGGAAAGCTGCCAGGTCTCAGTCATAAACCTTGTAGATAAGTAACCTTAATGGATAATACCAACTTAGATAGAGACAAGTGAATCATGGGTGGAGTCAGAGTGACCTGTCCTGTGGGAAGCGGCTCCTCCACTCTCACCATTACAATGTGGCGCTTGCCATAGGTATTGCTTGAGAGAAAAGACAACTCCATATATGGAGTTGTATGCACTGAGAGGTGTGGTTACCCGATCACCCCACCTTGCATCATTGAGAATGGCCAATCTCCAGTGACTTAGTGGCAGTTGCTGATAGGATTAAGGCAATGCTTATAAGGGGCTTCGGGAGCTGGAGAGAAGAGAGAAGAGAGGGAGAGAAGAAGCTCTCTGTACAGGGATAGCTGAATAAACCACTTGAAGAAGAACAAGGTTGCCTTTGCCTTATTCTGCAGGTCAGACATGGGTAGCGACACTGTCCCCTGAAGCTTCACCCAGCTGATACTCTATTCTGGAAGATATCTGTACTCCCCCTGAACACTTACCCTCCTGTGTCATCCCTTTCCCCCACATCTTGCCTTTTTGTGTATAGAACCCCTGTGTGAAAAAGTACAAATGGCAATTTGATCAGACTATAGACAGATCGCCATTCTTTGAATCTTTCCCTGTATCCTCCCTCTCTCTTTCAGGAGACCTCCCCAGACCCCTGTTTAATGCCCTGCTGGACAGGACACTCAGACAATACTGATATCATCTTTGTAAAACCACCATCTGGCTCCTGATGGGTCTCATGGTTATTTTCTGTCTGATGTTTAAACTGGCCATGTGTGGCCAGACTGATTTTGGCTATTGTACAATGATGAACTTCCTTTTTATCTGTTTACATCTGATGCTTGCACATATGAATTACACTCAGATCCAGCATCCTCTTGTGTTTGTGTCTGTTTGTCACTCGCTGACTCCTTGCCCTCCTGCTACTGGTTCCCTGGTTCTCCCCCGGTGTGGGACCCCCAACTGAGTCTGCCCACAGCATCAGCCACCTTAATTCAAGCAAAAAGTTAGGCCATCTCCAGGAAGGCCACCTGCTAGCTTTAGCCCTTCCTAGATGGCTCCTAACAGTACTTTACACAGCTTATTCCTTGCTTCCCATCCCTTCTTCATGCTTTATTGTATGAACTTTCCATATCTGTCAGGTAGGGTGCCTAGGAATTGAAAAGAACTTATAGATTCCATGGGATACTTCTATCTCTGCCCAAATACCTCCAATACCCAACTTGATACACCCTTATCTTGCATTCTAAGTAACTGAAAATTTCTACCCTGAAGTAGAAGAATCCTGTCTTCTACTGCTCCCACTCTTAACATAAATGATGTTTTAGAGATGTCAATTCTGAGATGTTTTTGGCCAAACTCAGAGAATTCTTGTTCCAGTTAAGGCTTTACAGGCAGGGAGGATGGCAGTTGGCAAGAGATGCTCTGTGTACTGCAGGAAGGCACTTGGCGAGAGATGGCCTATGTATAGGCATGAATGCAACTGGAGAAAGATGCTCTATGTACAAGGAAGAAGGCAGTTGGAGAGAGATGCTTTACATACAGGGAGGAAAGCAGTTGGAGATAAATGCCTGTGTACAATGTGCATAGCAGTTGGTGACAATGCTCTATGTTTGGCTAATCTTCACATCATCTGGGCTCCTTGAGGGGTACAGATTAGAAACTTGGATTCTCGCTATCTTTCACTCATCCATGGAGTCATCTACCAAGGAGAGAAAAATTCCTATGAAAAAAAACTGCCGCATATTAAAAGAGTGCTTCCCAATTTTGATAGATAAATGCCTTCTCTATTCTGATATTTATAAATGAGACCCCCTCCCCAAATACACATATCCTTCTATAGAAATCCTGTCATGTACTAGGAGAATGTTTTTCTTTATATTGACACTGGAACACATGGGGACCCATATGCAAATACAGATGTGATTTTCCATGTGTGAATTCAAAGGAATCAAAATGGATTAAGCATCTTTCACTGAAAATTCTGACCAATCATGCCCAAAAATTTGAATAAAGCACCAACTGTCTATACAGCCACTAAATATATAGTGTTAATTTTGGATCATGGCCCCCAAAGCAGGCTGCAGACTTCTTTACTCCAGCAGAAACAAGCCAGAGTGGCTCTTGCTTAAGAAAATGTCTGGAGCTCCTGATGTCCATGGGGCAGAGTGGCTGGACAACTGTCCTCTATGTAGCATCTGCTGTGTCCACCAAGTGACTGCATTACCTGCTCCAGCCCAGTGCACTTTACTTAGCTGTGTAAGGACTGAGAAAGGAGAGACACACAACAGTAAAGAATGGCAACTGCAGTCCTCAGCCCCTGTGAACAGTGTTCATTAGGATAAGAAGGGTAAGCTTGTTGGAAAGATACAGATGGCTCAGCAGAGCATGTGCGTTCTTCCTCCCCTTGTGGTAACAGCCATGGGACGGGGTATCTGAAGGGAGGACCCTTTTGTACTTGTTCAAACAAGAGGTGAGTTGGGAAAACTACTGAAAGACAAGGATATTTCTACACCACAACAACCACCACCACCACCATCACCACCACCACCATGACAACAACCACAACCACAACAACAACAACAAATGACTTGGTGATAGACAGAGGACTATGAAAGTAATCATTTTGAGAGCCTAATGACCAGGCATGTCTGCTAAGGCTATGTTATATGTAGTGGCTTTGACATTTTCCCAGCTGGATAAAGAAATAGGACATGCTGGTTTGAGGAAAGATAGGAGCCAAGGAAGAAAGATCTAACTCCTCCTGGAAAGGCTCAGGCAATAAAACTTGAAATGGGGACATCTGTGCCTGTGATGGGAGTCCAAAGCCATGAAGAGCTAACTGTCCCTAGAAAGGACAGAGGAGGTATACAGGTTCAGCTGGTATGAAGTGGAGCAATGTTCTGAGTGGGGAGTGAGCATTGCAGGGAAGACTGAAAAGAAGACTCAGAGACAAATGTTAGAAATGGAGAGGGCTGTCCAGTCAGTACTGCAGCAGCCTCAAGTTTCTCTTAGGCTTACCATACTTAACACTATCATGGGAAACAAAGTCCCAAACCAGGAAAGAAAGTGGATGACATACATTTGCTATCTGTACCCATTCAGAGGCCTCACTATTCCTCCCTCTTCCTTCCTCCAAGATTAATAGAATATTGAATTCCTCAACATGAGCTTCAAGTGTATCTCCTTATTCTTCTGGGGGTCAAAGGTCCAGACAATCTGCCAGTAAACCCTGGCCTGACGTGACTCTGCCTGACAGTCAGACTTTCACAGAAACAGGCAAAAGGCTCCCAACAAAGCAGGTGGGCCTTACCTAGAACATACAAAAAAGCTGCTGCTGGTACAAGAGCCAAGCAAGCCTTCTGAAGCCAGACAGAAAGCTGAACATGAGCCAGGTACCACGGTGAGAATCAATCTCGGTAAATGAGATGTCCTCTTAATTTCTGAGAATACATTCTCTTATCCATGTCTGATCCATTCTATAACTTTTATGGCTCTCTGGATCTTGCTATGGAGGTACTACTTACACATGTTGTTTCAGCTCAGAGATCAAACCCAGGCTGAAGACCAGGACACTAAGCAAATCAAGACTTCTTGCTTCTCTCTACACAGCCAGATGGAGAGGGATTTCCAATAGTCTACCCACTACCTACAGACCCCAAGCAGGCCATAAGGTTACCTATCCTGTGGCATGCCTTAGCAGGTAGAGCCCAGTGCCCCCAGCCCCAGCAGACAAGAGGATAGAACACCTACAGGCCCAGGTCATCAGAGAAGTTGAAGCCTTCACTCATATTCTGTCCAAACACAGAGTAGAGCAACGCCCCTATCAAATGGTGTCTTAGGGTTTGTATTCCTGCACAAAGAATCATGACCAAGAAAGAAATTGGCAAGGAAAGGGTTCATCACCAAAAGAAGGCAGGACAGGAACTCACACAGGGCAGGATCTTGGAGGCAGAAGCTGATGCAGAGGCCATGGAGGAGTGCTGCTTACTGGATTGTTTCCCCACGCTTGCTCACCTTGCATCCTTATAGAACCCAATACTACCAGCCCAGGGAAGGCACCACCCTCAATGGGCCCTCCCATTCTTGATCACTAATTGAGACAATGCTTTATAGTCTGAACTCATGCAGGCATATCCTCAGGCTTCTTTTTCTGTGATAATTCCAGCTTGTGTCAAGTTGATACACAAAATAGCTAGTACAGCTGTCCCAACTTGACAAACTCATCACTATTAAGCAGCAACCCTTACATTCTTATTCATCCCCAAGATATAAATAAGTTTAAAATTCCCATAGTCATTACTTATGAAATTATCCTTTTAAAATGTCCAATATCTTTTCAAATTCAAAGTCTCTTAACTGTGGGGTCTACTAAAATACTTTCTTCCTTCAAGAGTTAAAAATATCAGGGCATAGTGAAAAGCAAAATCAAAATCAAACTCTAACCGCCCAATGTCTGGGACCTACTCACAATCTTATGGGTTCCTCCGAGAGCTTGGGTAACTTCTCCAGCTCTACCCTTTGTAGCTCACACCTTGTCTTCTAGGCTCCAGCTGTCTCTACTCCACTGTTTCTGCTGTTCTTGGTGGTCATCGCATTGTACTGGCATCTCCAAAACACTGCTGTCTTCTGCTGCTAGTGGACTGCACTTTCACAAATAGCCTCTCATAGGCTCTTTTCAGGGTGCTAAGCCTCAAATTCTCTGCATGACCACTTCACTCCTGGGCCTTCAACTGCCACTGAGGCTGCACCTTCACCAATGGCCTCTCCTAGACTCTCACAGTGTCAAGCATCAGCTGCTACCTTCATGTTTCAAAACCAGTACTCCTTAGGTGACTCATACATTACCAAGTCTGGCAGCCAACATGAGGTACAATCGTGGCTGCCTCTGGAACACAGATTCTCTGTACTCTCAGGAAACACTTTCCATCAGATTTCACCTTAATGATGTTTGTACCTTAATAACTGAAAATTTTTTAGTTCTAGCTAGTCAGCATCAATCATCTCAGTAATGCAAAGGTTTTGATTTAATAGTTCTGGTATCTTATTAATCACAGCTGATTCTTCATCCTCAACTAACCAAAACCACAGAATCTTCACAGTCAAAACAGCAATGGCTCTTATAAGAGTCTTTAATTTTCTCTCTGAAGTTTCACAAGCCGGGCCTCTATCATTTGCACTGTTCTCAACATTATCTTCCAAGCTTCTAGAGAACATCCCACTGAGCTCTTAACACCCAATGGCTCTTCTAGCTCAAAGTTCCAAAGTCCTTCCACAGTCCTCCCAAAAACATGGTCAGGCTGTCACAGGACTACCTCACTCATGGTTCCAGTTTGTCTTAGTCAGACTCTGTATTCCTGTACAAAACATCATAACCAAGAAGCAAGTTGGGGAGGAAAGGGTTTATTCAGCTTACACTTCCACATTGCTGTTCATCACCAAAGGAAGTCAGGACAGGAACTAACATAGGACAGGAACTTGAAGCAGGAGCTGATGCAGAAGTCATGGAGGAATGATGTTTACTGGCTTGCTTCCCCTCACTTGCTCAGCTTTCTTTTCTGTAGAACCCAGGACTAACAGAGAAGAGAAGGCACCACCCACAATGGGCCCTCAAACCCTTGATCAATTATTGAGAAAAGGTCATACAGCTGGATCTCATGCAGGCATTTCCTCAAAGGAGGCTCTTTTCTCTGTGGTAACTCCAGCTTCTATCAAGTCTACAAACCAAACCAGACAGTAGAAATGGTCTTATGAGTGATCACTATTGGGGAATAACCAACCACTCTGGGGTTATTGAGTCAAATCTGTGACTCACACATCTGTTCCCAGCTGACAGACAAGGGATCTCTGGATCCAGCCTCAACATCTACCTCATACTTGGAATATGCCATCATCATGTATTCTACCTGGCTTACTTTCTTTGGATTTAGAATATCTGGGGGTAAATAACTAGGTCTCCCAAGAAAAGGCTTCAAAAGACTGAGTCTTGAGCCTCAAACTGTTTTGCAAAGCCTGAGGATTAAACAATCTGTAGGAACCTGGAGGGAATCCCTGGCTCCAGTGGTTTACACCTAGACTTGGTAGATTGAGGAGCTGGGAGAATTTGAACCATGCTAAGTGAAGATTGTAGAGGGACACTAGGAAAAGCTACTCATAGCATTGTCCTCATAAACAGGCTGAAGCCACACACCTTATCCTCGACAAAAATGACAGCAAGTCAGTCTTGTACCAGTGAGCATATACCTAGGGTAGGAAGCATACCACCCTTAAATGGCCCATGTTGCATGAAGTACAAATAATGGGGCCTGTCTCTTTTATCTGCAGCAGAAAAAAGCTCTTCACTAAGAGGACCCATGGCTGCACTACAAGCTGAAGACAAACTGTTAGTGCCCATTTGGATGAACTGAGCTACAAGGTCCAGCAGCAGGTACTTAAGCGACATGCCTGGGAAAGAACCTTGAATATACCTTCTCCTCATGATGGTTCATAGCTAGGCATCCTGTCTGCTTCCACTGCAGCCTCACAGTCACCTCCCATTGTTCCCCCATCAAGTTTAAGGGAGTTTGATGACCACAACTCCTTTGTCCGCTGGAAGATGCTCTGTTGGATTAGTGTCTGGCAGCAGGCTAGCTGGGCTGAAGTTAACAGAACTGGATATGGTGGTGATACAGGAGAAGTGTCTGATTATTTGAGCTTTGTACATCCACCTCTGTTGCCCCAGAAAAGGACCAATACATCATGCAACATGGACCCCCTTTGCAATCACTGACATAGGACCAGGCATCTGTCTTCCCTCTTCCTCTTTTGGTGTCTCTGACTTCCCCTCTGGATTCTCTCTTATCTATTCTATGCTTTTTCCTACACAGGCATAGTTATTTTAAACCCTTTGAGCAGTCTCCAGTAATCAGGACCTATTCATATGCTCAAACTTTTTAAACTTTTGAAGTTTCTTTTCCTAGATATGAGGCATACCACACAACAAAAGCAAAATTTCCTAGCAGCTTCTGTCAATTCTAAAATGAGCTTGGCAAATATTGTCCAGGGCCTCATGATCCTGGTAAGTGTTGGGGACCCAGGCAGGTTAGAGGCAGGTCGTAGGAAAGGTGGAGATATTCTTTTAGGGCTGAACTATTAGTTTAAAAGAAGACAGCCATCAAGCAGTCATAACTGGGAACCAGAGCTCACCATACAGGAGGGAAGAAGGTCAGTTTTGCCCAGTGGGCTGAACTAGGATGTACAGATTTTGTTTTCCCTGAATGATGTGACCAATCCAAAATTACTAAAATCCCTGATAAGAGGGACAAGTCTCCAGTCAGCTGTGTCTAAGCAGGTGAGAGTTGTCATATACAAGAAAGCCACTCTTCAATGCAGAAAAACTGGTCATTATAGCTGAGGTATCCTAGTCACCAGGGTCCAAAAAACTGAAATCATTAATGGGGAACTTGATTCCAAAACAAGGACAATCTATTTCAGCAAGGTCCTGTTCTCCAGCAAAACTCCCATGGGGTATATCGAGCACTGCTCAATATTACCTCTTGGCATTCTCCATCATAAAATAGCAGGAGCCCCACTGACTAAGTCACAGTCACAGCTTAAGGAGGATGCATGCTGTTCTCAGCAAGAGAAAGTGTGGGAGACCTGCCACTGCCACCTGTTGCCCATTCAGTGGTGTGGACCAGAAAGAGACACCCTCATCTGCCCTTGTACCTAGTCACCTACAGCAAGCAGGAGACTTGGCTCTAGTGTGACTACAGCAGGAGAGCTGTCCCTGCCACTCACTTGCTACAGCACTTGGGAGTTCCGGCCCTGGACCTTGCCTGGGCAGCACAATAGAGCTAGCCCTGGATGTGTGGGTTCTGTGTAAGCAGGCCCCAAGGATCCTCCTGCCTCTTGTCTGCTAGGCAATTGAGAGGATGAGGAAGAGATTCTTCTTCATTCCTTCATCTCTTGATATCTATGGAAGTTAGGAGATCTGGCCCTGTGACCATCTGTAACAGAACTGTCCATGTCCCTCACTAGCTGCAATACTCAGGAGACAATGATTGGTACCTTAGCTGAGCAGCAGGTTTGAGATGGCCCTGTTTGGAGATAATGCTTGTCGACCTCTATCAACAAAGGCCACTAAAGCACTCTGTTGCATGTAATTGTTAAAAATTGTTAAATATCAATCTCATCAAACCACTAAACTGAGAGAGGCTCATCTCATTTTAAAGAAAATGGTAGGGTCCCAGTTGCCCAAAGTGGAGACTGCTACTATGGCTTATATCCTGTTGTGCTTTTTCCATTTCTTGCTCTGACATCACAAAGAGCCACTGTAATAAAAGAATGAGTGTGGGCTGGTCTGTGTTTTTTTTCCCTACAAATCAGAGAGCTGGAGTTCGTGACCTCTGGAACTCCTTCACAGGCTTGGAGTGCTACTTTATTTTATCACCATCAGTATAACCCCATCAGAGGAAGCACCTTGAAAAAGATGGATGAAAAGATTGCCTTGGGGACCTGTAACATCCAGCTCATGTCTCTGGGCAACTTGAACAAGATCTTGAAATCCCTGCAAAAAAAAACAAAAACAAAAACAAAAACAAAAACATTTAAATTATATAAACATTAGGCTAGAAGTGCTTCCATGACTGCCATTGCTTAACAGTGTCCCAGGATGAAGAGCCGGTTTCCTGCATGTGCCCTCCATTCTGGGGCTGTGGCTACCTCATGTGTCTGCAGCAGAAATCTGAAGGGGAAATTCCCCTGCCACCCGAGGAAGACCTTGATATGGAAACTGCATCACACTCTGAGAATATTGGGTGCTTCAAGAGACTGAGAAAGAGAATTAGGACTTGCCTGTCAAGACTCTGTTGCTTCCCCAGGACTCCCAAGACAAAAAAGCACCATATAACTTCCAACAACAAAGTGGTTCCTATGAAAGAGGCAGGACGCAGAATCCAATAAAAAGCATAAACAAGTATGGGAGACTGTAGCACCTTTACACTGTTCACTATGTCATCCTAACATCAGTAGGCTTTTTCAGATTCAAGTACAATCAATAGGTCCATATTTAATTAGTGTGGTCTGGAAGAAAACTTCTTTGACCTGTTTATAGAGGATTTACACCTGCAGGAGGATGAGGCAAAAAAATATATTCAGGCATATAAAGTACTACCAAAGCCTTGATACTGTCCAATGTGACAGGAAACCGAAGCTTTTCTTCAAATGCAGAGAAGGTAATGTGAAGGTAGTACACTTTGGCATGGCCATCAAGTGCAGAGCAAGCAACTACCAAAATGGCAGTGTGGTGACAGGGTTTTTTATGCCCCAGAGCTTGGACTACAGGATCCATAGAATGGCAAGGAGGCAGGTGTGTGGAGTCAGGGCGTGCTACTCTACTCTGTAGCCACTGGGTATCATAAGTTCAGAGCAAGGACTATGAAGGAGATAGAGAAAAATATTTCCATTGGGACCTGTAAAATTGCAGCTCAAGTCTCTTTGTAACTAGAAAAGCTTATTTACCAGACCCACTAGAATATTGCAAACATGAGGCCCTTTATTGAAGACATCAAAATACATCCATGGGTCATGAAATGTGAAGGAAATATTCTAACAATTGTGGAACCATGAAAGGATAGCATGGTTTCTGGTCGAGCACTGGCTAAAGATGGTCAGAGACCCAACAGTTATCCCTGCAAGGGACAGCATGCATTTCGCCATGCTCTCAGATTTCAGGCTCCTGACAGGAGGCCGAAGACCTCCATTGATCTGCCTTTCAGTCATGTAGGACAAGGCCCCTACCAGCCCCTCCACAGGTAGAGGGCATGACTACAGGCCACAGAGCCTCAAGAGATCTCTATATTAATGAGGTACCTAAAGGCCAGAAGGCATAGCCAATTAAATATTCCTTCCCAGAACCTCCTCCCTGCAAAATGTACTTAATCTCAAGCCCACCCTGAGAGTAGGCTACAGCTACATCCACTATCTGCCATGACAATAAACCTTTTAAGATCATGGAATTCCTCTTGTCTTTGGGGCTGCCATGGAAAACCATAGAGGGGGCCTTCCACTACCAAGCCACTGTCTAATCTCCCACCAAGGACCTCTCTACCTTCCAGCTTCGGAGCCTACTAACTCTAGCAAGCTAGCCTAGCCAGCCGTGACCCAGCCAAGAAAGGCTCCGTGACCAAGAGTCTCACTACCCTGCAGGGCACTGCTGAAGCTTCTTTCCTTAGTCCCCCTTAGCTGGGGCTGGTCCAGCCTATATGGCCTGTCTCAACTCTTCTGCAGCTCCCAGAGAGGCCTGGGATCCCAGGAGTCTGAGACCAGTCATTCATCTCATGCCTTCTTGCCCGGGGGTCCTCACCCAAGAGTTCTGCCCCCAAGAGTGGAGCTCAGTTGCTTCTCATAGCCCAGCATCTGCCAGGCACTGTGTGGAGTGAACTCAGTCAAATTTATGTGATTCTGCCTCCTTGTGCTATAGCAGACACACAGGATCCACAACTCAGCCCACAGAACCCACACCCATGAGCAAGCAACAGCCCCACGAACAGTTACTTATCCATATTACAATATTATAGATATTCTCTGAGGCATGGTTTAAATGCCAAAAGATCCTGGTAACCATGAAAAACACATGGTTATATTATGGGCACTTACTTGATTTCAAAGAACAGGTACACAAAAGGCTTGGGAATGGATCTCCCACTTCAGCCAAGCCTTTGAATCCTTGTACTGTGCCAATGCCATCATAAGCACATCCCTCTATCTCTGGTCTTCCTTCCAAGTGAAGGGCAAGTGAGCCCAACTTTGGCTTCCTCCACATTTGACCCCCAGGAGAGCATGGACCTGTTGTCCTGACAGTATCAGGACACAAGATGGCAAGAAGTACTTCCATGCCTGCCTTTGCTTCATATTGTCCAATGAAGAAGAGCAGATTTTCTACCTGTGCCCTCATTCTGGGGCTGGGGCTGCCCCAGTGACTACAGCAGCATATTCGAAGAAGTAGTGCCCCTGCCACAAGAGGAAGACTCTGAAAAGGAAAAACCACCACATCCTCATAATATTGGGTGCTTTCTGATAATAAGAAAGAGAATCAGGCCTTTCCTGTCAAGATGCAGAAGCTGCCCAAGAAATCCAAAGATAAAAAACCACCACATACTTTCAAACACAGTGGTTTCTCTGATTTGGCAGGACATAGAATGGAATCAAAGGGTTAATGGGTATTGGAGGGTGCACCAAAATCTTGACATTTTTTGCTGTGCCATCTTAACATCAGTAGACTCAATCCAGGTTCTAGTAAGATCAGAGCAGTCCATCCAGTTACTGAATGTCCTTCAGGAGGAAATGTCTTTGATCAGATCATGGAGGGTATCCTGCAGCATGAGGACAAGGGGAAAAAATCAGGCATACAGTGTCACAACATATTAATACAACTTTGACATTGTTTATTGAGACAGAAAACCCAGTTTTTTTTCAAAGATGGAGAGTAAAATGTGAAGGAGTAGCCATTTGCCTGGACACAATGCACAGACCAGCACCTTTCTGAATTGGCAGTGTGGGAACAGGGGCTTTGTGCCCCAGAGATTGGACTATAGAAGCCACATGATAGCAAAGAGGCAGATGTGCAGACTCTGGCCTTGCAACTGCATTTCATCACCACTGGTTAACATAACTTCAGCTCAATAACCATGAAAGCGATTGAAAAACACAATTCCATGGGGACCTGTAACTTTGCCTCTCAAGTCTCCTTGCAACTTGGAAATGTGATTCAGCATATCAACTGATATCCCCCAGGTATGAGGCCCTACACTGATTACACTGAGAGACATCCATGTGTCATGAAATGTGAAGAAAAAAATCCCAACTGTGAGCTATCCATATTACAATATTATAGACATGCTCTGATAATTGTGGTTAAATTTCAAGGAGATCTTTGAAATACTCACAAAATATGGTGACATAATGGGTACATATTTGATTTTCAAAGAACAGGTACAAAAGATGTGTGAGAATGGATGTCCCACTTGAACCAACCCTATGGATCCTTGTACTACACTAACCCCAACACTAGAACATCCCTCTGTTTCTAGCCTTCCTCTGAAGAGAAGGGCAAGTAAACCCAACTTTGGCTTCCTCCACATCTGTCCCCCAGGAGAACATGTGCCTGTTGTCCTGACAGTATCAGGACACAAGATGGCAAGAAGTCCTTCCATGCCTGCCTTTGCTTCATATTGTCCCATAAAGAAGAGCAGATTTACTACCTGTGTCCTCCATTCGGGGCTGTGGCTGTCCCATGTGACTGAAGCAGCATATCAGAAGAGGAAGTGCCCCTGCCACATGAGGAAGACTAGGACAAAGAAATCTCATCACCTCATCAGAATATTGGGTGCTTACAGATACTGATAAAGAGAATCAGGCCTTGCTAGTTAAGACTCAGTTGCTTCCAAAGGGATTCAAAGACAGAAAAAAAAACACATCATATACCTTCCAACAAAGTGGTTCCTTGAAAGAGGTAGGACACATAACCCAAAGAAAGGGTAAACAAGTGTAGGAGAATTCATCCCAACCTTAACATTGTTCACTACTCCATCCAAACATGGTGTGCATGTTCCAGAATCTAGTAACATCAAAGTGGGTCTATATATTTGCAGAGTTTGCTCCAGGAGGAAACATGTTTGACCTGATAATAAAAAAATGGCCTGCTGCAGGAGGAAGAGGCAACAAAATACTCAGACTGTGGAAGCCATAATGTACTGCCACAACTTGATATTTTCCATCCAGACATAAAACCCCAGAATATCCTCAGAGATGCAGAGAATAAGATGAAGTTGATAGAACTGTTCTGGTCATCAGGTTCAGACCAAGGCATTTACTGAATTGGCAGTATGGGAACAAGGGCTTTTATATCTCAGGGCTCATACTAGGGGAGCCATACTATGGCTAGGAGGAAGAGGGGTAGAGTCTGGGCATGTTCCCCTATTTTGTCACCACTGGGTGACACCACCCCTTCTGAGGAAGCATCATAAAAGATATTGAGAAGAAGACTGCCATGGGGAACTTTGACATTGCAAATTATTTCTCAAACTTGGAAGCCTCATTCTTCAGATACTCACAGTTTCCCTATGATGAGGTTCTCCATTGAGGACATTAAGAGACATTCCTGGCTCATGAAATGTGAACTATATATCCCAACTGTGACCTACCCAGTTTCCAACATTATAGACATGCTCTGTGGCATGGAGTTTAATACCTATGAGATCTTGCAGTCTCTGAAAATGAATAAATTGATGAATGAAGAGGACAGATTTGACTTTAAGAGAATGGTACACATTGTTTGAGAATGAATCGACCACTTCAGCAAGTCTTTGGATCCGTGTCCTATACCATCCCCATCATAAGTAACATATCTCTAATTCTGTCTTCCTGGAGTAGAAGGGCCAGTCGTGAGCCAACATTGGCTTCCTCCACATCCATCCCACAGCAGAGCAGGGTTCCTCTTGCCTTGACACTATCAGGACACAAGG